>NC_061100.1:47170506-47173006 GCF_015104395.2 Macrobrachium nipponense
ATGTGGTGTTGACATTAAGTGACCATGCGAGAATCTTGTTTGTCCTATAGGGAGCCTTGCTAGGATCACCTCTTTCGATCTTTCCTCCTGTGAAGATGTCCTCCATGCATACACTTCAGTTTTTATGTTTTGAAGTTTATTTGTTGTTGGCACTGAGACCCATTCTCCTTTCCAATCCTCGTAAATCAATGGTTTAACAGATGTTATCCAGTCTGACACTGGGGCATGTGTAATTGTTGGAGGGATAGTGCAGGCTAATTTGGCAGCTGAGTCTGCTTATTCATTTCCTTTTATTCCCATGTGTGCTGGGATCCAACATATTTCCATTGATAATCCTGATTGGGAGAGTTGATGAATTTTTATTTGTATTTCCTGCACTATTTGGTTTCCTGATTTATAGTCTTATTGCATCTATAGCGCTACGTGAGTCACTGTAAATAACAGAGACACTTGCTTTTGCCTCAGATATCATATCAAGAGCCATCTGTATGGCTGTGACTTCATCAGTGAATACTGATGATATTAAAGGTAGACTTTTTTTCATTAACATATTTTTCGAATATGCAGATGCTCCTACTCCAACATTATTTTTGGAGCCGTCTATATATACCATAAGTGTTTCCCTTTCTTCTAATGTGCTCCGCCAACATGTAGAGAGAAAGTACTATATTTCAGAGACTGCTGTCTTCCTCTTCAGGTAGATGAATGGGAAAAGTTACCAAGAGATCCATCCATCCACAGGTAAGCCAATTTAGGTCACTCCCGCTGATAATCCGATTAAGCGTTTTTTTCAACCAACGCTAAGAGAATTAAAGGAATTTTATCAGCGGGAGTGACCTAAATTGGCTTACCTGTGGATGGATGGATCTCTTGGTATAAATACCTTTTCTGTTAACTTTTCCCATTCATCTACCTTGAAGAGGGAGACAGCAGTCTCTGAAATTTAGTTTTCTCTCTAATTTTGGCATTTTTATGGGCTCCTTTTACTACGAGTAGATGGAATACTGTTGTAACAACACTTTTACCAGTCATATATGTATATATATTATATATTATATATATATATATATAATATTATAATATATAATATACATATATATATTATATATATAATATAATTATATATTATATATATACTATATATATATATATATATATTTATATATCTATATATTATGATAGTATATATACATATATATACATTATATATATATATATATACTATAATATACATTTATATTACAATTATATATATGTATATATATATATCTATATATATATATAATATATAAACATAATATATGTATATATACTTTATAACATATATATACTTAATAATATATATATATATAATATATATATATATATATATATAAATATATATATTTAGGAATGTCTCAATGTTGCTGAAACTGAACAAGGCAAAACGTTGCCAAAGGGATCGCCAGTTTCAGCAACATTGAGACATCCTTAATAAGTGAAATAGAGAAAAGATATACAAAATTATATGGAGCTGAGTGCAGCAATCCTTTTCAACAAGAACTTGTTTGTTAAAAAGAGGGTCTACTCCAAATTATAATATTACTATAATATATAATATATATATATAATTATATATATATGTATATATATATATAATATATTATATTATATTATTATATATACATACATATATTATATATATTAATTATATATACATAATATACATAAGTTATTTGTAATAAGTTATATATTATACAATATATTATGTTTATATTATTTACAATATACAGCATATAGTTATATATATATATATACATATAATTAAATATATTATTACATATATATATATAGTATACATAATAATATTATATATATTATACATATTATATAAACATATATATTATGTATATATATTATAACATATTATATTACAATAAACTATATATATGTTATATTATATATACATTATTATACTTATAGTTATATATAAACATATTATACATGAATTATGCGCAGTTATCATACATAGTATCATTACATTACAGTTACCATTATACTTGCGGAATAAATTCGAAGGTTTGATGACTATATGAATACGTATGAGTATATGTAACTAGTATATGAGGTGTAATGCAGGATCACAAGGTTGATTATTATTAACAAGAATTGGGATCGCATTATAAGTACATAACATATATATATTATATATATATATTATTAATATATATATATTTTTATATTGGGAGTAGACCCTCTTTTAAACAAGTCTTGTTGAAAAGGATTGCTGCATCAGCTCCATTAATTTTGTATAGTCTTTTCTCTATTTTCCTTATTAAGGATGTCTCAATGTTGCTGAAACTGGCGATCCCCTTTGGCACGTTGCTTGTCAGTTTCAGCAACATTGAGACATCCTTAATAAGGAAAATAGAGAAGGCTCTATACAAAATTAATGGAGCTGATGCAGCAATCCTTTTCAACAAGACACACACACACACATATACATATATATATATATATA
>NC_061100.1:47180506-47213006 GCF_015104395.2 Macrobrachium nipponense
TATTATTGTATCCTTTTATTTACGGCAACTTGTCAATTTTTTGGCGTTTGCGACATGAAAAGAGTAAGATAGGCTATTTTAAAATCCTTTCAATAAATTGTAGGGCCATGGAGCTGCCCTAGAATTATTCATATTCTACCTTAGGCCTACTCACTCGGGACGTTGCAACATTCTTGTGGCCATGCAGTAACTGAGGAGTCGAAAGATATGGCAACTGGCTGAAAAAGCCAATAGTTCTATAATTCCTGGATGAGTAGACAGGGAAAATTGTTTTTTATTTTTTAATTCATTAAGTTAGCCTGGACAACGTCCATAGGCCTACACAAAGCTTAGTATTTCACAGCATTGTTTCTATATGTTACCTCGGTCTTATAAATAGTTTCTATTGAGCTGAATAATACACAAATTTTCCAATAAAGTAATCAAAATGTACTTTAAAAATATGTAGGCTATACTGAAGGTCTAAAATATTTTTCCTGCAACCAAGATTTGGTCTTTGAAATATCTTGTGTATATAATTTTATTTTAAAAATGTAGATTATTAAACAACCTATAATCTTGCATCTGGGATTTTTGAAGACGTAATAACAGCTAAAAATTTAGTTCATTCTCTCCTCCTTTGCTGGTCACTTTTATTACCCTGTCCTTTTCATATCAAATATACATATTCAGTTGAATACCAGGTTAACTGAAAGCTTTTAACTTGTAACAGAATTTACTTTCCATCCACTTATTCTGAAATTGTTTTTGTTTGCTTTTGTTTTTTGTGCAATTTGGCCTAAGTCTGGCACTAAGGCAACTGAGCCTATTCTGCATCCCACTCACCTTTCAGACATTTGAATGCTTAGCTCTGTCTTTTATCCGATGCCCCTTTTGTTGATCGATTAAGTGATGGGATTTTTGTTACAAGTGGCGTATTGTTGACTGGTTAAGAAATGAAATTTTTGTACAAGTGTTATATTGTTGGTTGAGTTCTCAGAGTTCTCTATCTGAAGGGCGCTCTTAGGCCTCCTTATGTAGTTTTAAATACCACAAATTTACTTAACATATATCTATACTCTGTTTTTTTCCATCTGTCCATCCGATTGTGGTGTTTGCGCATGGTAACACTGCGTCCCGGGCTTTAAATAACATCCTATTTCGAATATTAACGGTGTAATTCGCATACAGTATATTAAAACACTTTTCAGTTGCAAATGTACACCAAGATATCCTTTTATTTACCTCAAACTTACACAGCGTAACTATTTAAAAGCCCAGGACGCAGTGTTACCATGCGCGACCACCACAGGCGGATGGACAGATGGAAAAAAACAGAGTATAGTTTAAATATTAAATGAATTCAAAATCTAACCATTTATAAATGCTCAGTGGAATGCATACAACAATTTAGAATACTACATACTGCAAAATACAAACACACATTATAGATCAACTCTCTTTTACTAAATCTTGTGATCACTGCTTCGAAATCAATTCATTATTCAGCTTTATCCCTTCCAGTGCTAATTGGGTCCATGCCTGACAAACGGTTCTCGGTCATTGTAGACCTAAGATAATTTTTGATCAACTAAGGCCTACTAAAAGATCTTTCTCCACCTGCATTTGAGAAATTTATTGCACCAAAAAATTTACAAATTTCCGTAAATGAAATGGTACAATAATAATAATCGTCCGTTTACTTACAAATCGAATCTCATATTCGAATTTCGAGAACCGTGCAATGAATCATACAAATTTCATACAAAAGTGTTTATACTTCATCGGTTTGCATGATTCATTAAACTAAATTTTTATAAATGCCTTATATTTAGGCAACACAAGTTTTTCGCAAATAAATTGATTGGAAAAACTCGAAGTATAGATATAAAATTCTCTCTTAAGAATGGTAGGCTAATAACGTCATTGCCTCAGGCGAATTCTGAACGCTGATTGGTCCTATTTTCTCCCATGACCGAGTCTTCACACAGATCTCAAAATTATGCCACCAGCATGATCTTAGAAATGAAAAATGGTTTATAAGAGTAGGTGTCGTTTCAAGATCAGAAACCTGAAAACTGTTAGGGAAATCAACAATATCTTGCTGCCCGAACCTAACGAGCTTTATATCCCTAAATTTCCTAATATTCAGAAATTCCTCGTAAAAATAATTCTGACTAACAAAACCACCAAAGAAGATTAAAAAGAAAATCACGTATACACTTAAAGCACTACAGACGGCTCATCGTCAGAGAAAATAAAAGAGTAATCCTTGTCAAGCTTAAAAGTTAATAGCATATTTTGCAAGTCAGATGGTTTTGATTATATCATACTATAGTTACTATGGGAGCCATTACTCTCTCTCTTCTCTCTCTCTCTCTCTCTCTCTCTCTCTCTCTTAGTCTTTTACAGCAGATTATAAATATATATAATATATATATATATATATATATATATATATATATATATATATTATATATATATACATATAAATGCAATTGTAATAATAGCCACAATGCCGTCATAAGCCTAAACAACGCATAACTACTTTCGTCCACGATAAACAGTCTGACTGCTGTAATTTAAAGCAGAAACTATATATACAACATACTTTATGACCAGTTTTACGCTGACTAAATTTGGGTTCACTTCATACATTTATCATGTGCTTTCATTTTCGCTCTTCACAAATAAGTTATATCACCGTGGTTTTCTCCAACAGAAATGAGTTATTTTGTACATTCAGATGTATCGCGATGAGATACGGACATTACTGGGACAAAAACATCGTTGTCGACGACGAGTAGACTATGTCGCTTGCTTGAATAGCATCTCATAAGTGTTTAGGGTCTGCTGGAACTGCTGGGGCTTCGATTTCCCTCGTCTACACCGCCATTTCCGACGCGTTCTCTGTTACTATACTTCCTCGCCATAACTGGCCACCAACCGTGTCACAGATCCTTATGATACACAAGCTAAATCATTCTGCTCTTGTTACATCAAAGCTAATTTTTTTCACTACATAAAAAAAACCCGAGTTAATCAATAACCTTGAATGTTAGACAAAATCACAATCGGACACGCGTAGCAACTGTTGTGATCAAGATTTTTACTAGAAAATAGCAATCGTGCCATTTCGCGACGAGCTTAAACTCAATTGGACAAAGCTGCTGGCATAATCATGCTGACCATCTGCTCTCTAATATTGTGTCAGTTATACCCAGGACTGGCCCCGTTAATGGCCTCCCTTGACAAACAGGCTCCTGTCACGTGGGCTCAATAAATGTCACGTATGATGTATGGTAGAATGGTCTCTCCGTAAATTACCTGCTGTTGCTCTTAAAATAATAAGAAAATTTATGATAGTCCAGTGATTCTTTTTGAACGGATTCCCTTAGTCCTTTATTAAAACACATAGGTTTGCTGAGGAGATATCTTTACTTTCGTATTTTAAAAATTAATTATATCGAAAAGCTTACGGTGAAAGTAGGCTTTCAGTAAGAAAGTGGCTAATGCCATTTTTCCCTTATTAATGTGCATAATAGTGCATTTAATAGCTTATGCTACTAGTCTCACTATTACGATAGCTAACTTAAATTTTTTTTCTTATTACTATAGTGGCATGCCACTTAGTTATTTACTATTGTTATTCGTGTTTTTAGAACTGTGAAAGATTTGAATATGATCAGTTTTTTCTTGCTTACAAACACACAACGTACAAATTCAAGAATCAGCAACAAAGCATCTATTACATTTCGTAGATTTGCAACTGGAATCTAAAATAAGAATGCTAAAAATCTGTGCTCCTCTATGTTGCATGATTTGGAAAGAACATAACTGAACAGTCTGTGGTATTTGTAATAGTCATAACTTCTTAGCTTTGTCATTTCCTCAAAATTCTTTTGCAGAGGTTTATCAGTACAGGTCTTTGACTTATAAGCTTCGTTTGTCCTATTCTAAACATCAGTATTTTTTCGGGAATCTAGACAGAAGTGTTCTATCTTTTAAACACGCAAATCTATTAATGTATTTACATTCTTGTATATTTTCGTCCTCTACAATAACTAGTAGATATTAACTGCAACTAACTGAAGATTTGGACTCAATATCTTACTGTTCACATTCAAATATCTTTTAAAACTGAAAACTTTACGGGGAATATCTTTCTCATTATACCTCAGAATGGTAAGGACCGGAAATAATGTGAAGTACGCATCAACAATCCTGTCCACCTTCACCCTGGCAAACAAAGTGCAGTCTTACAGGACGATACATTCCAAAGGTTCCACCCGATGTAAAATTCGAAGAATAGGCTTTGGCACCATTTCTAGCCAATTGATCTTTGCGTTCTAAATACAATACTTTTGACGATATCGAGGAATTAATGTCTACTATGACTTTCTGATTACTGGTTAACATTCCGTGTCCTAACAGCGTTGCCATTCTTTGTCCTTTGTGCGCTACATGTTGTTAATTATCATCAAATGCTGTTTCATAAGTTCGGAGTATTCGAGCCCCCATGAATATGGTAGTAGTTACATATCCAAATACGAGACCGTGAACATTATTTACTCCTATAAAAGCATTTCCCATTACATCTTTTTTTATTCTTGTCGAGATCATCCGCAAACTCCTGAATTTGAATGCTTACATAATTTGATAGTGTGGGAGGGACCATTTCTAAATTGCTTTTGAAAGCTAAATTTAGGGGTACTCGGAAAAAAGTGATTTAACAGTGTGGGGCCTAATATTCTTTTTAACCTTATCCCTTTTAAACCAGTTTGGAAATCAAAAAGCGAATCATAATTTGCAAACAAGAAAGAAAAAAAAGAATATATATATCGACATCTGGCTTATCAAACACTAAACAAATCTAGGTTTCGTAGGGCCAAGTGACCACCCAACGCAAATAGGCTATACATATCTTTTCCCTTATTATTTCAGTCAGTGGCGACGTTTTTCTTTTTAGCAATAATGTTCAACCTATGCCTCCATAACTTCATTTTATTAGTTGTAATCCAGGCTTAAAATTCAAAACCTACATACAGAAGTTCTAAGTAGATATTCTTTGTTACATATTTCATTTGGTATACGCTAACAATTCCTAAATACTGAAGATAATCTTAATCCTCATTCTGAACACAGCGACCTGTAAGAACTGCGTTGAAATTCAAGTTTTCATCCAATAGAATCTCTACATGTGATTCATTTTTATGTATAGATCTAGCTATTTATTTTGTAGATAACTATCAAAGTAAACCTTATCATGCAGCCTCGCATTGTATACTATGATAGGGGTAATTATTCTTTCAGCGTTTGGGAAACCTCATTTGTCACTTCCAACCTAACACTCACTATGTTCTTACTTATACTTTTCCTCAACCCAGTAAATACTCCCCTACCTATCAGACAATCTTTCAGGTTTGTTCTGAGTTTTAAATCCTTCACAAAGTTTATATTGTATTTCATTTATCAAGTCTTTGAGTATTTATATTTATGCCTGATCAATTGTACCAAGTCAGCTCAGAGGTAAAGTAACTAAATCCTTTTTCAGAAGCTTATTAGTCAATATTTCAATTGCACTTTTATTTCAAATGCTGATATGCAGAATATTTAGCACGCTATTCTGGCACATCCCAGAACTCTTAACACATCTTCAAATTTGTTTCTCGTGCCAAGAAGGTGACTCCTTAACAACTTCTGATTTTTATCAGCTTCTTTATAAACTCAACTTTTCAAGTCGTGTCCAAAATCTTTTTCAGTCTTATTTAAATTGCGAAATTCTAAGAGGTTTTGATTACAAAAAAAAATTATATACGCATATATATATATATATATATATATATATATATATATAGTATATATATATATATATATATATTATATATATATATATATATATATATATATATATTATATATATATATATATATATATATATATATATATATATATATCAATATTTTCATTATCTTAGTGCCAAGAACATAATGGTCAGTTCTAAAAGCACCACCTCGAAGTAGAAAACCATTGAGCGCTCCACCTCCTAACGAGTTTCACGTCTCAAGTCTTAAACAATAAATCATTCTCCATGAAATCTAGTTTTTCCTTTCTTTCTGTTCCCGAAGAAGCCCAGTGATTTCTGCATCCATTTACAACCTAAATACTAAGAGCATGCGCTAAGACAAATGCTACCTTTTCAAATCATTGCTAGGATAAAAAAAAATTCCTCATATATAGTTGGACATTGCATAATAATCTTAACACTTTATCCATTATTTTTCTGCTACACCAATATGTCGACTGTATGATACCCATTAAGGACCCAAGATTCATTTGGTTATCTTTACTTCTTTGTTTGTTGGCTTTTGAAGCCATTACAGACAAGAGTTTTAACTGTAACTAGTACGGCAACTATTATCCAACACAAACATGTGCAAGGTATAATCAAACGGAGCCAGTTATATGTGAAATATTTCTCAAATTTCTTCAGCACATAGTAGATGGAGTTTTCTAAAAGAAGGTTGATTGATCCCTTCAAGTCTAGATCTCTCGATCCCGAAGTGGACGAGGTCCTGGGATTTCTGACGGAAGATTTGGACCTTCAAGGTTTTCTTGCTATATATTGAGTACCCCTTCCTTAGAGGCTTCGATTGTTAGCAAACCAGCAAAGTGATATTTTCTATATTCAGACGATCTGCCAACTTCTTATATATATTGATTTCTACTCAGACCATTCTAAAATATAATAACCAATTTCCTCTGTAAAAATCTAAGGGCTCAAAGAATATGTAATTCTGAGCACTTAAAGGTCAGTTTACCCAAGTAGAAGAGAGTGCCACTTAATCTATGGAATCCTTTTTTTTAAATAATATGAATAAAGACAAGATAATCTTTTAGATTGGCCACTTAAGAAAAAAATTCAATAAGCAAAATTTTTTTCCTACCTATTTATTTTTGTAATTAAGATGTCCTCCTATTGTTAAGAAAAATAAATATAAGGGTAATTGTAGTTTTCACAATAGGAGGACATCTTGATTATATAACGGAAAGTTGGGCGAAAAATGTTGCTTATTGAATTCATTTTTCTTAAGTGGCCAATCTAAAAGATTATCT
Source organism: Macrobrachium nipponense (assembly GCF_015104395.2). NCBI lineage: Eukaryota > Metazoa > Arthropoda > Malacostraca > Decapoda > Palaemonidae > Macrobrachium > Macrobrachium nipponense. Next base: position 47,187,602 of record NC_061100.1, read on the forward strand.
TGTCTTTATTCATGCCATTAAAAAAAGGATTCCATAGATTAAGTGGCACTCTCTTCTGCTTAAGCAAGCTGGCCTCTTATATGCTCAGGACTACATCTTCTTTGAGCCCTTAGATTTATGCAGAGGGAAATAGTCCTTTTTATATTTTAGAGTGGTCTGAGTAGAAATCAATATATATAAGAGGTTGGCAGATCGTCTGAATATAGAATATATGCCACTTTGCTGGGTTGCTAACAATCAAAGCCTCTAAGGAGGGGATACTCTATATATAGCAAGAAAACCTTGAAGGTCAACATCTTCCGTCAGAAATCCCAGGACCTCGTCCACATCGGGATTGAAAGATCCAGACTGAAGGGAGCAATCAACCTTCTTTTAGAAAACTCCATCTACTATGTGCTGGACGAAGTTGAAACAACGTATTACACATTATTACTGGTATCGTTTGATTGTACCTTGCACATGTTTGTGTAGGATAAGTACTAATTGCAAATTATATTAAACAAAAATAGCCCTTTGAACGATTCTGATAAAAGATACAGTATGCCAGGTCAGAATGTAATTTGTTTTACTTGGGCCAAATATCTAAAGGCATGTAAATAACAAAACACATAAAAACGTCCACTGAAAAGCGAACACAAATATAACTCTGGCCGTCCACTGGCTTAACTATGGTCATGGTATTAACTGGTCAAAGGCTGACACAGCAATTCGAGTTAAAGCCTTGACCCAAAGAAACACCTTGGAAACAATGTACACACCTGTACTTAAGGACCTGATTTGAACATTAGCTCGCATGTAGCCCGTGTTCTGTATAAATATACTTTTCTTTGATTTCACTGCAAGTGTAACAATGTCAATTAGATGCAAGTACTAGCTCCAATCTGTGTGCATGAACGTTTACATACTTATAATTTGGATATTTTTACAAACCGTTTAAGTTGTTAGAATTGGTGACAAGGACCTCAAGATGACGACTTAAACAATCCCTGAAGCTAACCAAACTGACAGTCAGTGAAAATGTAAACTGAGCTACCAGTGTCCATCTGGGATATGGGTCACCTGGAATAGCGCAACATGGAAATATATATATATATATATATATATATATATATATATATAGGGATATATATATATATATATATATATATATAACCGGTGTTTTCAGTGAGAGAGAGAGAGAGAGAGAGAGAGGAGAGAGAGAGAGAGAGAGAGGTGTCCTGTAACAAAACCTGGATAAAGGAGCAAAGTTTGCTACAAATCTTGTGTATTACAACTCCCATAATTTTGTTACCAGTAATGGGAACTGCGTCAGTTTTGCTAATATTTCTCTTCTTATAGGGTGACAGCTTGAATTTTCCGAAAATTCCAAAGTTTAGCAGCTAAAAGATGGATTGATTGATTAATTTATAGCAACTATAGACATTCTGGGCATAAAATCAAACACTTATCTAGCTAAAATTCATTAAAACTATAAATCAAGATAAAAGAATGTACAGAAAAATATATTCCTTAATTCGAATTAGTTATGTAAAATCAGATGAAAAGTTAAATTCTGCAATAGAATTTAATTTTCTATAAAATATTAAATTACTGATATCATTATTATCGTGAAGTACCTCACTCCTGGACCTGCATTGAGTGAGGTAGCTCTTTCCTTCTTTGGTGAAAACTGGGCAATCAGTTAATAAATGATTTACGGTTAAAACTTCCTGACAGGAACTGCAGATTGAGGGCCGTCTCCTTTCTCCACTATGCAATAAGTGCATGCTTATGTCCTATGCGCAGCCTTGTTAAAATAATGCTAGTCCTGCAATCTGGATAATCTCACGACTGCCATATTCGGCCTTCAACTTTATATTACCAATTATGCTTTCCCAACCAATTTGCCACTTCCTACTCACTATCTAGATACTTGAAATCAGGGTTTGGAAGGCTTATGAATGCCTGATTATGTAATCGATATCCGATTGTGGAAGGCTTATGAATGCCTCATTATATAATCTTATCGATTGTTTACATGCCTTATCAGCTCTCTCATTCCCATCTACTTATGACCACATGTGCAGGACTGGTATCCAACAAAAGCTCACCCTGATATGCTTGCGGAAGTACAGGAGGACCAGCCATCCCGGTGCTTCTTGTACTAGGTGGTGGAAAGGAACCGACTGTTTTCATGATGATAAAAGTTCACTAGTCAGAATATTCGAACATATTTTACGGCTTCGAGAACGGCATATATAATTCAGCCGTGAATATCGAGCAGGAAGGAAGTGGGTCATTTCTAGATTACATAATTTCTTAATACTGCTACAACTACTATTGCACAGCCGACTACAGCCTCCGACAAAGCCATCAGGAAGTATGCTCTGCCCTCTGTGTTGGAGGGAATGCTGAAGAAATTCCCGTCTAATGTCTTCACTGGAAATATGTTTCTTCCCTCCAACAACTTAGCATACGTCAATTAGTGATTTTTACCAAGGTGGAGATTTAGGGTATGCAACCTGTGCTATTGGTGTTGTGTATATACCAATATCTCCTTCAAGTCTTACCTCCAGAGGGGAGAGGTCTGCGTAGTCTATGTCCATTTGCTGACCGATCTACTGGGGAATTTACATATTGTAATTTGGATATCTGCTAAAGGCTAAGGATTTGAATATGTACCTTAAGCTTAGTTCTTCCCTGCGGCTTGAAAGAGGGGCTACGCCTAAGTCTACATATACACTAGCTACAGTGCTCTAGCAGAGTTTTCCGGTCTGCTCCCCAATCAAAATGTGATATTACCTTCCTTATAATCAGCGATTGTTCAACTGTTGGCGAGGTCATTTATGCGAGGACCAAAGGTAAGTTTCTTATCAAATACCGCCCCCAAGAAGCTTAACTTCATAAGGTGAGAGATATATTGTCTTTTCAGAGTAGGGCTGGTTTCGCCTCTCGTTTTCTAGTTCGTGCGAATATGATGGCTTTAGTTTAATGAGGTGAAATCTTAAATCCCCTAGCATCTGCTCACTTTGAAGCTGCATTTATTGCAGTCTGAACCCTCCTCCAAGTTTGTGCAGCAGTAGAGAGAAAAGTCTCCGAAAAATAATGATCCTTGGACCCCAGTTGGTAGGTGATCCATCAGACCATTGATTGCTATTGCAAATGCGGTAACACTTAGCACGCTGCCTTGAAGGACACCTTCTACTCTATAGGAAAAGGAAAATGCTGATCCAGCTAAAAGGCGGACCAAGAAAATTTACATCTTTAGTGAAAAGTTTGGTAAACTATGAGCTAGATATTGTCCTATTTGGCTCAATGATACCTTCAGATAGTAAATGTGATATCTGGTCTTTTACAAACATCACTGTAAATGGCCATTCATTGAAGGCACTAATTGATTCTTGTGGCTCAGATAGTTTTATACGTGAGGAAGTAGCACAGAAACTAAATTTGACAATAGTTCCTGTAGGTACAGCAGTCTCAATGGCATCAAAATCTTTAAATACTAGTTCCCCTGGGTTTGTTAAAGCAGCCTTAGTGCATCTTGGTCAGAGATATCCTCGTATCCAGCTCGGGGTTCTGAAGGATTTATGTTGTGATGTTATCTTAGGTTATGACTTTCAAAAGCAACACCAGAGCGCAACTTTTCAATATGGAGGGAATAAACCAAGTTTAAAGATAACTAGAGCCAAACCTGTCTGTGTATTAGCAACAGCTGATATCGATGAACCGTCATAGTTTCCAAACTTGCCTTAACAGTGTAAACCCATTGCAGTTAAATCTAGACACTATAGCCAGGATGACCAGCTGTTTGTAAAAGACCAAATATCACATTTACTATCTGAAGGTATCATTGAGCCAAGTATAACCCCTTGGAGAGCACAGGTTGTAGTAGTCAAAGATCCACTTGGCAGGCACAAAAAGAGACTTTGCATTGATTATTCCCAGACCATTAACCAATACACAGAACTAGATGCATACCCCCTCCCAAGGATAGAGGATATGGTGCATGACCTTGCAAAATATAAGGTGTTCTCCACATTTGACTTAAAGAGTGCATATCACCAAATCAGCATTAAAGAGAGTGAAAGGAAGTACACTGCTTTTGAGGGTGCAGGGAAATTGTTTCAGTTTTGTAGGATTCCATTTGGTGTCACGAATGGTGTAGCTGCATTCCAAAGAGCTATGGACAAACTAGTTGAAGATGAGAACCTCAAAGATACTTTTCCATATCTAGATAATATTACTGTAGGTGGATTAACTCAGGCTGAACATGATGAAAACGTTCAAAAGTTCTTGGAGGTGGTTCGGAAACGGAAGCTTACCCTCAATGAAGTGAAATCGGTTGTGTCTGTTAGACAGCAGGAAGAGAACTAAAATAAAGAATAACAAGATACGAGAGTGGAGGTTGGAGCTGGCATCGTACAGCTATACCATACAGCAAGCTTTAGACCTTGCCATACAGTATCGTCCTGGGAAACAGAATTTTGCACCGGACACCCTGACTCGTGCCTATTGTTGTTCTATTTCTTTAATGTCGAATCTCACTGACATCCACGAGAACCTCTGCCATCCTGGGGTCACTCGTCTTTTGCACTTTGTGCGATCCAAAACCTCCCCACTTTCAACAGATGACGTGAAAAGTGTGTGTGCTTCTTGTAAAATCTGTGCACAACAAAAACCGCAATTCCATCGTCCAGGAAAAGGAGTCCTCATAAAGGCCACCCAGCCAATGGAACGTCTTAGTATTGATTTCAAGGGGCCTCTGCCCTCTACCACGAACAACAAGTACATTCTTACGGTTATTGACGAGTATTCACGTTTCCCCTTTGTGTTTCCCTGTCCAAACATGCATTCTAAAACAGTGATCAAATGTCTTGAATCTATGTTTTGCCTTTGTGGAATGCCTAGTTTTATTCATTCAGATCAAGGTCCTTCTTTCATGTCCCAGGAACTGAAAATGTACCTTTCTCAGAAAGGGGTTGCAACAAGCAAAACGACACCTTATCATCCGATGGGGAACGGCCAGGTTGAGAGATACAATGGTATTATTTGGAAATCTATTCGTTTAATACTTGAAACTCGTGACTTGAAGACTCAACACTGGGAGATAGTACTTCCTGAGGTTTTGCATTCAGTTAGGTCGCTCTTATGTACAGCAACCAATGAAACCCCTCATGAACGTTTCTTTAGGTTTCAGCGTCGCTCTAGTCTTGGAAATACTTTACCATCATGGCTTTTGACTTCCGGACCCGTACTATTGCGACATGTTAGGTCTAGCAAACATGAACCGTTAACTGATCAGGTTCAACTCATGAATGCAAACCCAATGTATGCAAATGTCAAATATCCAGACGGAAGAGAATCAACTGTGTCTACTCGTGACTTAGCTCCAAGTCCTGAGGGTGCAATGATTCCTGTACACCAGGTTGAATCGTTAAGAGAGATGGAGTCCCCAAATACACCTGGAGTGCAGGATGCACAAACTCATGTTACACCTGAAGTGCAGGATGCACAAACTCATGACAGTTCACAAACTCATGATAACCGTGATTCTCATGTGCCCAGTGAGCCCACTGAGCTAAGAAGATCCACTCGTGTGTCAAGGCCTCCTGATCGCTACGGATGGGATTAAACCAATACATTTGTATAGTTTAACAGTGAATTTTTCTAGGAGGGGAGAATGTAGTAGTTTTATTTGTGGTAGCATGTAGCATAATTGTCATAAGTTATGTGCTTGTGTTCATGTGTGCATGAATGTTGTTAGTTATTGTTGTCTGTTTTTCTGTTACAGATATGGTAGTTTGGTAATGTGTTGAATAAAGCTTGGAATCTGTCACCAAGTGTTTACTTTCATTATAAATTGTTTTAATGCAAATTCACTAAGTAAATATAATGCAAAGCGATAATTATCAGTAATAAATGACTGAATAATGTGGAATCATTTTAATTAGTTTCTCTCTATTTTCTCTACCTACTTGTTTTTAAGAATCAATATGACTTGCTTTGGAGATTCCACTGCCCAACTAATATGATCGCCTTCAAAGTTTACTGTATAATGATCACTGGTAACTACCTACATAAAAAGCTTCAAGATTTGACACTGATCCTGCTCCTAATAAAAAACAAAGCTGCCCACTAAATAGAATATGAGAGGCGCAGCAAGGACCAATTAAATATTTTTAGCTAGGGGCTATAAACCATTGCACGGGGTTCATTCTACCACTAGCAGTTACAAGGAGGAGTGAAACAACGCTAACAAACATTTGAAGAAACAACGTTGATGGCGTTTACCGGCGTTGACACATATATATATATTATATATATATATAATATATTATAATATATTATATATATATATACTATATGTATTGTGTGTGTGTGTGTGTGTGCTGCGTGTGTGTGTATATATATATATATATATATATATATATATATATATATATTATATTATATAATATATATATATATATATATATATATATATAATATATATATATATATATATATATATATATATATATATATATATATATATATATATATATATATATATATATATATTAATATATATATATAAATATATATATATATATATTATATATCTATATATATATATATATATATATATATATGTGTGTGTGTGTGTGTGTGTGTGTGTGTGTGTGTGCGCGTGCGTGTGAATACGACCAACGGACAAAACTCAGTATGTAAGAATCCTAGAGGCATGAACCTAGTTTGTATAACAAGAAAGGTGACTGAGCAACTCAGACAAATGACAAGGCACTGATACGGGAAGACCAGGTTTGGTTCGGACAAGGAATAGGTCCCGATTCGGATGTTTTTAGGAAAAGTCATGACGAAGAGTCGATAGAGAAGTAATGCAGGAAGAATGGAGAACGTATGGAATATAGAAAATAAATAGCCAAGAACAACTGTCAAGAAGTAAGTGCAGCACGTGGTAGGTTACGTAGCTGGAAGAATGGCTGGTCTGGTGTGAATGTAAGTGAGAGCGAGCGTGTCTTACGTCCTCATGGTAAGAGGAAAGGACGTAGAAATAGATGAAGGTTGTGTTATTGCAAAAAGGATAATAAATGGAGTGTGGAATAGCTATTTGACTCTTACCAATGATACATTGCTGATTGGGCGAAGCTAAGACAAACTTTAGGAACTAATGAAAAAATGTGAGCGTTTGCAAGAAGAGAAAGTTGTGAAGAAATATGAGCATGATTAGGAGGGAAAATGGTAACCTGGAAAATGGCTCATTGAAATCTTAATTAATATAGACGCTGGAATGAAGGAAGCCGTATGGTAGCAGTTATAATGAAATCAAATGAGCCACAAATAGGCACTGCTAGAAAAGTAGCAGAATGTGTGCAAAAGACTGGAAAGAGACTTGAAGTGTGTCTGGAAGCTAAAGGTAGGAATGTATGGCTTGTTGAGTCAGTTTCCATTATGAATGTGAAGTATAGCTGCCGAGATTTTTTTTTTTTCGTAGTTTATGTACCATTAAAAAAACTGAAAGGTTAGCATGGGTGGAAGGTTGGATCAGGGCCATTTGAGATTCCTCAGTCGTGGAGGAAATGTCGTACAAAAGCTTCAAAGTACTTATGTAAAATAACAGTGACGTAATATAAGTAGAGTTAGTGGCGCCCGGAGCGGACTCTGAAAGTGCCGGCCCATTCCCGTGCTAAAAAGTACTCAAGTGGTGAAAATATAAGCGTACATTTTAAGCCTCGACACCTCAACAATTTATTTTATTTCATAAAGCTAAACCAAAACCAACACAGCAGATTTACAACGAAACCCTACGAGCTCTGTTGATACCAATTCGCTAATAACAACATCAAAGTCCAACAGCAGAGTCGATAAATCGCTGTCCGGTGTTCCGACCAGAAGAAATAAGCTTATAAAAATAGAATTATGCCAGACCAGACCTGCTCAAAAGGTGCGAGAGTGCCGTCCGAGGCGGAACCGCCTCCCTGCACCCCTCCCCCCAAATTAAAAAAAAAAAAAAAAAACTTTTAGTTACGGCTCAAGGAGGAAGGAAGACATGAGGACCTTGAAAGGAGCTGGACAGAGCGCGTGAAAGATGGCATGAAAAGGATAGGGCCTTAATATCCAGAAGGCACGAACGTATATGTAGATATAAGTAAATAGCATTAGTGATTGTAGGGGGTTCGATACGTTGCTGATGAACCTTCTGTGTACGTATGAGGTTGCCTAAGTATTCAGCAGAGACGGGTCACCCTTGATTCATCAGGTATAGCAAGTGTGTGTCAGAGACCACTTTTTTTCCTTTGTGGCAAACCATTATCTTAATGCTCCTTCTGCCTAGTGTGTTTGTACACTGAGAATGTTTACGAATGTATGACTACCATTCCGCACCAGCAGCAAACGCAATTTAGGTTAAATCAATAGCGACCAGTATGGTGTCACGAAAGCAGGTAGGGGAACCAGGGTGTGATCATGGAAGGTCGAGCGGTCGTCTAGTTTCAGAAATATCGTTGTCAGTAACAATTAATAGTATATAAAAGCAATTAAACTTATTTTGATAATAGTTTAGTGTGTGTATCTAGTATCATCACTACTTAACTGCGTTTCTTCACATTCGCTATCAAAGGAGGGAAATGTGTCATGGGGGCTAGAATTGTTGGGTAATTAGGGTTCCTCATGAATCATTCATACGTAATATGAGCGGATACATATAATTTACCCGTGAAAGCAACAAATACGTAAAATACCGATCGATGTTTGTTTCACTCAAGATTTTCACAAAAGTATTGACAGTAAAATATTACACCTCGACAAAATGATAGTTTAAAACGTAAGCTGAATCAGATGGCTGCGTGTTGGATCAGGATAAACTTTTCTCTTAAAAATAAGAAGCTCGAACAAGAAGAGAAACATTTTCTAGTAACGAAGGACTTCAAATCTAAAATACTAACCTATTTCAGCATGAATTTTCACTGAATTAAATCTCTCAAAAGTGCAAGATGCCATCAATCTGCAATAAATGACTTAAGATTCGGAATTCTCATGCTGTTTCAGTTTTCCCCACGTCTTGTGTCCCTCCACCTTACTTTGGGAATCTGCAGCTTCCTCCGGGCTGGAGTATCATTTTTCTCCTTCAGGCCCAGGCTAGACTATGGCACCAGGCTGGAATGCAACTGGCCTTTGCGTTTAGTGAAACTGAATGTTAGGGGTCTTTTGTTGAACAAATAAGGAAAATCATGCGGATTTATGAGTTTGTATTTCATTCAGTGCAATTGTATGTTACAGGTTCTAGTTCCAGTCGTTCAAATGGTCTTCGAGGAGCGATAAGCCGTGAAAATGTTGATTCCTCGGATTCTCACATCTTTCTTGTAAGTATCCACCGAATGTGGTTTAAATCTCTTGAATAATCATTTTCTCAACTATTTCTTTGTAAGATAAAAATGAAGATAACCAAAATGCCTGCAAAACCTGAAATATATATGCAATCTATTTTATATTTCAAGAATAGAACGGATGTAGCATAAACCAAACTACTTCGATCATAGTCACTGTTGTTCCTAAAGTCCCAGTGAATCCCAAGAGGGAAAAATGATTTCGTCCATTGGACCTGATTAGGAGATTGCCGAGTCGGAGTTCTATTGGCTAGGAAGCTTCTACAGACAGCAGGGTACAGAAGAAGATGGTGCTAGAAGTGAATCAATACAATTAGGAGCAAATAAGATATATAAATATTGAAGTACATGGATGAATAAATACCGTGAAAAATAAATAAGCAAACGAAAAGAAAGTAGCATATCTTAAAATCGAACTCATGGTGTGGAAGGCAGCACACACACACACACACACACACACACTACACACACACCACACACCAATCACACACACACACTACACACATCACACCACACCCACCCACACACACGCACGGGGTTATAGAACAATTAATTATACATAGTGATCACTTACGGGTAACTCGGTGGTGAATGGAACCATGTGCCACTAAAATACACATATAAAATTACTACTGAACTACCTCGCTGCAAATGGCTCCGAATCAATATGGGAAGGGGATCTAAGGGTCGAACCGGGAAAAGAATTTTGTAACTAATGATTCGTGCACCAATGTGTTCCGTAAGTGCGCTACTTTCACGTTCGATATATGAGATAAATCAAAATGTTTTCCGTACTTGAAATAACAATTTATATGAACAAGATTATAGTAATTTTGACCACAGCGAATTCTCAGATTAGAAATCGTGTAAGTAATGTAATTATGGAACTTCATTTGGAACATTTTTAAAACCTTCACAAACTGAGTAAAATATGCATTATTATACAACATTATACAGAATCAATGTTCTATATTAATAGTGCAGCGAAGCTATTTTTAGAAAATGCCTATTAGAAGGGTTGAAAGACAAAATTCGGAAAAAATGTATTTTCAGGGTTTTAAGGTCAACCTTTGTCGAATCACGGGTGCTATACTTATACCACAAACTATACATCAGTATATATTATTAGAAAGGTAATTTAATCTAGTTTAATTTCATATATGATAAATGTTTTCGATAAAATGCATAGTGTCGGAGTTTAACGCGAAAATGTAAAAGAAATCGCGATTTCGGGAAGGTTTTTGCCCCTTTAATTAAAAAGTTTGCTATGGGGTCCGGAATAGTCTTTATTTTTCACTTTTTTTTTCATTTTGGTAATACTAGGGACCTATCATAACACATTGGTGTAAGAATATTTTCCCAGTTCGGCCAGTTCTGATGCTAAAATTACCATGCTAATAATGATATTTAAGTCCTGGAAATGTAGTTTGTAGCGAATGATGGAGTAGTTACTAAAGCAATAGCCGACAGAGTTAATAATAAAAGGTAATTACTCTGATTGAAAATTATTTTTTTTATTTTTTAATGATCAAATCATACACCATTATTTAGGTTTTCTGTGGCATATGAGAGAGAGAGAGAGAGAGAGAGAGAGAGAGAGAGAGAGAGAGAGAGAGAGAGAGAGAGAGAGAGAGAGAGAGAGAGAGAGAGTACTCATGGATGCCCTTATTTCCCATCAAAAACCTGTTCAAAAATTCATATTTTTTCAGGTGCTTAACCTGTTCAAGTGCTAAGCTCGACATCGCCGAGTTGCTGCCGCCAGACTACGACATCACAAAAGAACCCATTCGTGAAGGTAAAACTTTAGTTGACCGTTCTGGTCTAACTATCAATGGTTACCAGGTTACATTTGCAAGAATAAAACACAGTTTAAAGTTAATGATTAGGAGGGAAATAAATAACAAAGGAATGAAACGGGAAATGAAATAAGTTCTTTCAAGAAAAAATGAACTTGAATGAAGAACTGAAAATGTCAAGCGAGGTCAAAGGCAAAAGGTGAGGAAAGGAATGAGAATGAACATGGAAATTTTGTGAAACAATAACACTGTTAAGCCGGAGCTGAAATGAACGAATAAACAAAGTTCTTTTAAAATGCTGGAGTATACGCTTTAAAAGAACTGCATGTCGTAAAACTCGAAGTGAATCAATTGCGCTCATGACCGTCTTGCCACTTGGCTGCTTAGCGAGTATCAGCATAAGCACGATAACCGGTTCAGAGTGGAAACTACCGGACACGACCTGGAACACAACAGAACGCGCAACTAGGCTCGTTCTTGCAAACATTACGTTTTCTAAGAAAGTCGGTTGGCAGAGAGTCAAATCTTTCGGACGTCTGTGAACCTGGGATGTCTGGAAAACTGTGAAAGCTCTCTAAAGAACTTACTTTCGAAAAGCAACTCGAATTTATTGTTAACCAGTGTAACAAAATCCATTGCTCATTCTATTTACCAAGCACTTGCATACAGTGCAAACGCATTGCAGTACTACTGGGCTGTTTACCCGAATCCTGTTTGCATCAGGTTATGCCAACTCATCACCAACCAAATTCGTGACTGCTCTTCGTCCTCTCTCATCCCTACTAACATTCTATCAAGCTTGGGACGCCAGATAGCTCACAATCAGTCAATCACCATCTAGCTACCAAGTGTTGACAGTTGGCTTAGCATGATAATTATGACATTTTCCGTGCCATTAGAGAAAAGTTCAACCAGGATGTAAGCACTTTATAAAAGCACAAACAATTTTGAACGGAAAAATCACAAATGTCACAAAGAAGTTGACATTATTCTTCTTGAGTAAACAAATTTGGCAGCTAGATCTTTATATAGAAAATTATCAATTTCTTCTCTGGTTTTCTATGTTAACCAATCTTTCCTAGGCCGATTTTCCCCCAAGCTTTCGCTTCATTTTGGATCTACCTTATATTTCCTATTCATTGAAGCAAAGATCATGGACATAATCTTTGAGTTTCCTGATTAAAGTGTGAATAGGGTGCGACAAAAGTTTATTATCGCAGACAATGCAGCTATTAGGTTAAGAATCATTGCCATTATATAATTACATTTGTCCACAGACAACATTTTAGTCATCATCACTGCAGGTGTTTGAATAAAACCAGATGACCGCCTTTCATAGAGTGAAATTTGACCAAATTTCACTTAGACGCAGAAAAAAAAAAAACAATTGTTCTAATCTCGGTGATCGTACAATTGCTATTTTTTGTATCGTAATCACACCCTTTTACCATTCTGAAACTTCTTAATGTTATTGTGTAAAACAGTGGTGATGTCATGAGTAAGATATTGGTGACATATTGAGGTTAGATAAGTAAGACTCATCTAGAGAAGAGTAGGGTTGCTAACAACTTAAACTATTGGTTTTCCAGTGGTCCAGTTTATCTCTCATCGACAGAACTTTATTCCAATTACAGATGGAAAACCAATTACAGTTGGAGTCAGCTACAGCATAAAGGGGATCTTCGACGTCAATTTTAGAGATATGGTAAGTTAGATTTGCTCGTGAAAAGTTATTATTATTTTTTTTTTATGCACTGGTAATGAGACTTGAATGGTTGCGTTGTTATTGTAATCACGGCTATGAAAAAGCTGACCACACATTCTCTGTAGAACTTTGTAGTTTTCTGTAACCTTAAAATGTCTGCTAGTAGTCATTAAAAAGTTCCCTCCTGAGTAGGTATACATATGATAACATTGCGCAATCGGAAGTGTAAGAGGACGGCCAATTTCATTTATCAAAAAGTGCGAGTGTTATGAAGACAAAATTAAAAGATTAATATAAGGGCCTTGACATTTTGGAACAAGCAAAGAGGTTTGGAAGAGAAGAGAAAGCGGGCATTAATAACTACTAACTTTGTGCGTTACTGTAGCTCCAAGCAAATAGTGTGTCGATCCCGAAATCAGTAGTACCACCAATCCCGTGGATAGACCTTAAGAATTTCTTTCTAAGAATTGTCGGTATACAAAAATATATTCATAAAGAAAATGCATAAAGATGGTTGATGTCATAGATAAAATGAGGATAATATAAATTAAAGATGTAAGTACTGGAACGTATAACACATGACAAATATTTTAAGTCTTCTAAGGCAAAGTCGCATGAGTCAGCAGGACTGTATTACAGAATCGAACTCCGCGATCCCCCATCCCTTTCTTTTCTCTCACTTTTTCTTTACCGCTGGAATTCACAACATGGAATGAACTACTGTTTTCCATGATATTTTTCATTACCAGCAGATCATTGGAGAGTTCCTAAAGAAAAGGATAGCGAATTTTTACGTAATTAATCATAATAATGGTTAATTTTTCCCAACGTATTTGTTTATAGTATCCTTGGAATGTCGGGTAATACCGTAATGCTAAGGGGTTGGTTGTCTGTCGGCTGCAGCACTCGCTCGCACTGTAAGCATTCACTGCGTAATTGATGAAGACGGATTTTTCTTCGCTGTCATGGCCGCCATGTTACTTTGTCGGCATCGTTGCAGAAATGCGTTTGCAAGACAACTCCAAACCCTATACTAAATGGAGAAAGCTGACAATTGATTAAGGAATTGTCTCGGTAAATGAATTTTCATAATGCACTCACGCACAAAGCACTCGCATGTTTGTCAGTCAATCTATCAATGTATCTATTTCTCTATCATATCTATTACTTTATATTTCAACCTTGGAGTATAATATATATTCATATATAAGTATATATATATATATATATATATAAGATATATATATATATATATATATATATATAATATCATATATATATATCAATGAAAAAATATCACTTGGGAAAGTGTTTAGATCAAACAACATTAATTTTCATCTTTATATACTCATTCAAAATTCATAAGCAACAAGTATATTCTTATTATATAAGGGATGAAATCTTTTGATAAACATACATCACTAGCATTTTTGGCCTCTTGCCGTCAAGGAACCAAAAACGAGCGACTATGACAGTTTGCCGATACTGCAAAAATAGTACAACCCTGTAAAAGACACACGGAAATTGATTTCTTAACTGATTATGAATGAGGCGAAAACTGGATACCCTTTTTATAACAAAAAAAAAAAAGAAAAAAAAAGAAACCTGTTAAATTCCTGAAAATAGGGTAATAGGTAACACATATTGATGAGTACCAATATAATTCAAGCGGCATGAAACTCACTACTAAACTCTGTACGGTAAAGAATTACATAGGTATTACTGGCGTTAGGTTAGTAGAAACTAAATTGTAGTATGATATGAATAGAGAAACACATACATACAATGATATTATGATAGTAGTTTTCCCCAAATTATACCCATTTTCTATTTTTTTTTTTCTCTACGGCAATTCACCTGCTGAGCATATAGGAAGTAGACAAAGCTGTTGCTCCTACCTGGGGGATTTAGGGGAAGTGAGGAGACCGTAGTGAACAGGGTTGATGGTCATACATTCTTTAGCCATCTCCCATTTATATGATTTAAAAAACACAATAACAATAGATAAATGAACACAGATTCTACAAAAAAAAAAAAACCAACAACAATTGTTATTACATTCAAGTTTACTTAATATAATATGATAGGCTAGGAAGGGGTGTGGGGGTAGGAGACGGGAAGTGTTTTGAGGGTGGGATGAAGAGGGGTTAGAGGGAGGGAGGGAGGTACGGGATGGGGATAAAGGACGTGTTCGAAAGCATTGGTTGGCAATGCTTGGCAACACCTTTTAAGTCAAGAGCAAATGCCGTAACTAACACCATTTATGAGTGCATTATATTACCAAATATTAGGTCGAGGTGTCTTGTACACTGTATTAAAAGTACCATTTCGATCAAATAATTAGTTTGAAAGTATTTGAGAAAAACGATGACTCATCCACACGCTCGAGCTTAGCCCGACAAACTTTGTTGGATGTGACTCGGAAGCGGGAAAATTTAGAACCTTATCTCTGCTTCTCCGCTCTGACGTCATATCGTTCGTCGAGCAAAGCTCAACCGTGTGGACGGGCCTTAAGAGTTACTGCCACAAAAACCTGAGTCAACAACGTAGTTAAACTTCGCACTAACAAATTGCTATCATGGAGTTTCTCTTACCCTTTCACGTTAGTGTTATTCTCTCTTTATCCTGTCATTTATTTCTGATAGTAGTATAGCACTAATCAAAACGAATGATTCATGTTGACCATAGCATTAATCCTTCTTTTCATTACAGACAGTATTATTGGCGATGTACTTCAAAATGCGATGGGTCGAACCACGCCTGATTCTCCCCCAGAACATGACCCTCCTCAGTCCCAGAGCTACGGTACCTGTGCATTCCTCGATCCTGAAGAAAATCTGGCTCCCTGACCTCTACATCCACGAGGCGGTGGACATCAGCTCCTTCGACATGATTAGGGATATCGAAGGGGTCAGAATCAGCGAGGATCACTCGATAGCATTTTCGTCGATGTGAGCGGATTTTCGTCTCGTTGGTTTTGCAATTTAATATGGCTAAATATATTAGAAATAATTTTGTTTGCTTTATTCAAGGTGGGTACTACTTTGTCTACACATGTGAACGAGATGTGTCACTTCTCTTGAAATGTCTGCTTCTTTTGTATTTGCAAGGTAGCCATCTTCATGATAAAAGTCAAATTTCCAAGAAAATATTAACTTTTTCGACTAAAATTAGTATCCTTTCAGATATAAGACGCGTTTGGCTTGCCCCATGAATTTTGAGAAGTATCCTTTTGACAAGCAAACCTGCTCCATGACTGTGTCCTCGTGTAAGTTGAATGATTCAAGATGAGTTTTTTGCTTAATACCAAGCATCAGGCTTTTTCAGGTAACCTTTTACTTTTTAGTCAAGTTAAAAAACCAGAATCAAATTGGAAGCAAGTACAAAAATTCTTCTTCTAAGATCGCAGTTTCTTGTGTTCTGTGAAACCAACATTTTTTCGTAAGGCTGCCAGTCCTTGCTTCAAAATCAATTGTCATGTTCAAAATGATAGTTATCCTAGTTCCGATACCGACTGACTTTAGTTATTAGGTCAATGTTGGTACAATCAGCTCCTTTTAAAAGATACCAAAATTTTTTTTTTTGCAGACAATTTCGGCGAAGACGATTTGAGACTGGAATGGACAAGTGCCGGTGTCAGCGTCGAGAGTGAAGTGAAAAAGCAAGTCCCCAACTACAACTTCCATATAACGACCACAAATATTGTGTCTCAACCCTTCTGTGTCAACTGCACATCTAGTAAGTCTCTGAAAAACTGCAGGAGCACAAAACGGGTCAAAACTGCTATTTGTTAGTTCAGCCATTGGACATTTTAGGAAAAAAAAAATCCTTTTCCGGGCACGTTGTCCTTACTCTTGGCTTAGGCCTACCCGAGAGGAAGGGCTCGTGCTGGAATAAGGACAGCTTAAATCAGAACAAGAACAACTTATTCTTACTCGGTGGACGTGAGTCCATCGTGAACTGTCAAACTACCTTTGTGGTTGTTAAAAGCTTCTCTTTCAGTAAATCAGTGCAAAAGGATTAATGTTGAAGTGAACTGCTTTTACTTTATAATTTTTAATAACATAACGCCTTTCTGACTCCCTGTTCTGGAACACTATCCCTTAAAAAATCTATTCTGTAGCAAAAGAATTAAAGTTATATTTACCAATAGGGTTGAAGTTCATCGGATATAAAGTAGTGTGTGTTGGGGTGGGGGGGGGGGGGGGGAGCACACGTGGTAGTCTTTCCGCGTAAACACCAACGACCGTAACATACATAAACTCACAATTGGGATTTATAAAAGCAACCATTATAATTCCTACAAAAATACCCCAATATAAAAAATTCAAACCAATCTAATATTTTGTCGATAATTTAGTTTATTATGTGATATGTTTTTAATTAATAAGCATTGAATGATGAAAAAAAGGGAAATTTCAGAAATAGATTGTGGTTAATAAATCTCTCTCTCTCTCTCTCTCTCTCTCTCTCTCTCTCTCTCTCTCTCTCTCTCTCTCTCTCTCTCTCTCTCGTGAGCATTATCAATACATTATACATCTTTCCTGTATCAGTAAATGACAGATTTATAGGGAATAGGAAACTGTATAAAAGAGATGGAACTCGCTTGAATTTGGAAGGACGAAATTTAATAGGAAACCACCTCAACGAAAACCTCATGAAACACCTCAGTGAACTGAACACTCAAGGGAAGCAGTCGGAAAGAACCCAGAATCTGATTAGCAATAGCACTGCAGGAAACAGTGACAGTAACGGAAACTAATAAAGCCCAGTGACAGTAACGGAAACTAATAAAGCCCGGTGGACCAAATAGAAGATAGAAAAGTATCTCAGAGTGGCGCAGTTTAATGCACAATCTATTCGGAACAAAGTAGATCTTTTCAAGGCATTGGTAGCAAGTGAAGAATTGGACATAATAGGTACACAGAAACATATAGATACAAGAGGCAACAAGAGACTTCGTAGGAGAGTACCAGATAGCTGGATATAAATTGTTAAAGATACTCGATAAAAAAGGTGGAGGCGTTATATGTCAGGGACCACCTCTGTCCAATAGAGGGTAAAATTACAACCATGCAAGAAGTGATTGGCATCACCATAAACAGTCTATGGAAGAAGATAAATAATACTAGTGTACAGACCTCCCCACTAACCACAAATGTCCGATGAGGAGCTGTATGCACTACTAGGACAAGAAATAAACTGCATACTGATAGGAGATTTCAATGCAGCGATACACTGGGACACTATGACCTCCTCATCAAACGTGGAAGGAAAGACTTAGATTTTGTAAAAAAAATGAATTTCTCCACCAATGGGTTGACAAACCTACTTGAAACTACATATAAGACATCGTCCTATCAACAGAAGAGAACCTAGTGTCTGACCTTTCTGTAAGTGACCATAAAATTATTAAGTTTCAAATTAATGTGTCAACATAAAAAAGAGAAGATATGAGATTAAGACTACCGTCGACAAAACCTAAAAAGGATAAAGGAGCACGTTAAAAACAAGGTCTAAAGACCTTGGTTAAAAATCTGGAGTACGACGAGAACACAGGCATAGATAAGTACTGGGAAGCCTTTCTAGAATGAAAGAACATGGAAAGGGCAAAAAACCCGCTCTAGGATGTAGAACCCCTATTAATGAAATACCTAACAAATGGCAAACCTTCCATTCAGCCTAAGTGGTTCAACATAGAAATTAAAAATAAAATATGAGAAAGAGACAGAGTGCACAAATCATATCTAGGGGAGGGGCCAAGTTCACATTCCATTAGGAGGGGGGCGGGGAGCCCCCCTTTTTCAGCATGGGGTAGCCTTCATAATTCCGTTAGCTTTTCCGGTAGAAGGTTGAATTTGGGCTCAAATGACCAAGAATATTGTTTATTAAGTCTTAACACAAAAGTAATTTTGATATCTGGAGCACCACTAATCAATAAAATAAAATTGACCTTCAAAAGAATATAATTGAGATTTTTACATATACATATAATGCAAAATATAAATGTACTATTCAGAATTTAATAACATTCAGTAGACATTAATGGGAATGATACACTGTTTTGCACACAGAAAACAGATCATAATATAATGTATCATGGAAAATAATTATAATTTTCTTTTACGTATGATTGAAATAAAAACAAAATTACCAGTTTTCAAAGGCAGACACCGAATACAGAACAAACATTAAGGTATCTATAAGCATTTTACTGCATATAGTACTTGTTTCTACCATGAAAGAAACCAGGCAGTAATCTCCACTAGCATGTACATTTACATATTTGAGAACAAACTTTATGGGAAGTACACTTCACAAGTTCCCGCCATACGTGAGATGCTTCGGGAACTGTCATCCATACAGGTCTGAATACTCCATCAGAATTCTTCCAGCCATATAAACAGGGGTCAGGTTCTTCCATTTTTGGGTCATGGGCCGTACCCCAAACACTTCCCTGATACACTGCTCGAAGACTGCAGAAGGGCATTTCGAGTTGGAGGAGTGTACTCAACGTTTTGAATTCTTTCACAAAACATAATGCGGCAGAGGTCATTCATAGGTCCAGATTTTCCTACATATATTTTAACAAAAAACTTCTCGAGTTCCTTGAAAATAGTTGAATCGTCACTGAATGTCTGGAAAATCACAGAAAACTTCGGTCAGTTCTGGTGAAGATTGTTTCCGTACCTTAAAACAAATAGCTTTTGATCTTCCTTTGAAATCAGAAGTTGTGTCAAAGCCTGTCATTGTGACAAACAGACGGAGTGCAACTGATCGGGCACGACCCATTGTATTTGTCACTGAGCAATATCTAGAGTTCTTTTTTTCCCACTTCCATAAAGAACATGAATTTGGCAGTCTTCGTTAATCCCATGGAATCGACCATAGTGGCCAATTAAGATTACCACAGCATCAGCATCTGACGTCTTTACAATAATAGAGGTGCATGAAGACTTCAGTGCTTGGAGAATATATACTACAATTCTGGAGTCAGCTTCTTCCTGTTTGAATTCACCATCCATTTCTTCCCCAGGGGCCAATATGTGTAGTTGTCAATATAAGTTAAGTAAACTGTCTCCTTGCATCACAGTTTCTGTAAGAAAGCGAAAAAGCTCGGACTTGTTCTTATTGTCCCGTAAAAACTCTCAACAGTTCTTAAGAGATCAAAATCTAGGGAGAAAACTTTTAACCTTGACCCCTTACCTTTGTCACTACAAATTTGTTCCTTGGTTGAATGTTTCCGGTAATAGTCACAAACAACATCCCCTCGGCAAGGTTTGTGCAATTACATTTGAATGAGCTTGAGCATTTGGTTCAAACCATAATCCTGAAAGGTGTGAATTCCACGAGTAGTAAGAGAATGAACAAGGGCCCGTTATTCATACCGACACAAAGAAATGGAGTGGTTTTCATCATAACTTACTTCATTAAGGGTGCAGTCCACAATGGCCGAGTTATTTGAGTGGAACATTTTCTCCTCGCTGTAGGCCATTGAAGGAAGGGGGGGGGGGGGGGGGGAGTATTGTGCTTAATGTGCAAAAAAAGGTTTCAAGATCTCCTCGTTTGTTTGAGACAATATACATTCTGCTGAAAGAGGGATGCACAAGACCTGAAGAATGCAGTTTCTTAGACTGAAGCTTCCGACAGGCTTTGATTTTAAAGATAAAAATAGTTCTTCTTTATTGGATGATCCACTGGTACGGTCCTCCCAACAATTACTTTTTGAACAAAGTGGATTTTGTGCCTCTCTAAATAAGGCGGTCCCTTCGGATCTCCCTTCTGCAGTTCTTATGTCACTTTGCTTGATTCTGATCTAACTTCAAAAGTTGGGCCAGTTGTTAAGTTCAACAGATGCCCAGCATCCCGAAAAATACCAACTATTGCTACAAAATTTGCATAGGTCTCATGTTTGTCGACCAAACCTTTGTTTCCTGAGGGAAAGACCAAGTCCTCCTTGGATACCTGTGACATATACATTTCGACCAGTCCATTATGCGACGTTAGACAACAGGAACGGTAGATAATAGAATAAATCTCTGTAATATTATGAAAAGGGATTGGAAGTCCTAATGACATCTATATTCGCTGTTGGCTTTATATACATCAGTGGTTCCCATCTTCGCTACCAAGGACCCCTTTCATTTTAATAGGTTTCCCTACGGACCGCCTGTGTGTAACTGCAATATATATATATATCTTTCTTTCAGTGTGCTCATTCTCGTATATATATAATATATATATATATATATATATATATATATATATATATAATATATATATATATATATATATATATATATATATATATATATATATATATATATATATATATATATATATATATATATATACACACACACACGAGAATAAGTGCTTGACTAATTGAGGTGGTCAAACTCCTGAAGACAATGGGAGAGTTTGACCTCGGCTATTTTCATGAGAATGTGAAAACACAAGGCGGGATATTTATTGCATCTTTTAACTAGCTAGATTCCCTCTCTTAACTTTCATCTTGTGAAGAAGCTGGCAGATATCGCCCCCCCCCCCCCCCCCCTACCCTGCTATCGCATCGCTTCCTCAGTGGAACTCCTAATATATGTCTGAAGTCATGGCTCTGATGGCATTATAGCTTCCCTCGACATCGAATCTCTATGTATGTGACTGCAGACAGAACTAGTCAACATTTAGCTACGCCAAAAAATAGTGGAATTACGAAGGTTACCCCATACTGGAGAAGGGGGTGCTCCCCCAAGCCCCTAATGGAATATGACCTTGGTCCCTCCCTAGATATGACCCGAGTGGTCTTGAGAATCACCTTATATCAACGGCTAAACTTTTACAAGCATGGTAAATCTCAATGAAAAATGCTTAATAATTCACACCTGCTAAATCAAAAATAGCATAGGTCCCCTAAGGGACAATAGAGGAAAGCTTGTGAACTCAGACTTGGAAAAAGCAGAGTTACTGAATAAGTTTTTAATAGTGTTTTCACAATTGAAGACTACTAAAAACCGGAACCTGCTATTAAATATGAAGGGGCAGAACCGTTGGACAAAATAATATTTACAGAAGATGACCTTAAAAACAAAATTGACAAACTCGACAAGTTCAAATCTCCTTCCCCGGATGAGATTCATCCAAGAGAAATTAAAAGAGCTAAAAGAGGAGATAGTTCCTCACCTGTATAAACTCTACAGAAAAAGTGCAGGGCAAAGAAAGGCCCCCAAAAGATGGAAACAGGTAATGTGACCCCAGTTTTCAAAAAAGGTCCAAGAGAAGAGCCGGGAAATTATAGACCAATCCGTCTAACGTCAGTCGTTTGTAAGATTTTTGAGTCCATAATTGCAGATCAAATTGTGGATCACATTGATAGAAACAAATTTATGTTAAACAGTCAACATGGTTTCAGACAAAACAGATCCTGTCTATCAAACCTATTGGAGTTTTTTTCATAACATGCCTGGTATTTACTACAGTAGTAGAACAATAGATATACTCTACTTAGATTTCCAAAAGGCCTTTGACAAAGTTCCACACAAGAAACTAATGACAAAAGTTAGAGCTTTAGGAATTGTAGGAGAAATAGGAGACTGGATCGAAGACTGGCTAACTTATAGAAAACAGAGTTGTAATAAACGGTGAACAGTCAGAATGGGTATATGTAACAAGTGGAGTTCCTCAGGGTTCTGTCCTTGGCCCTCTCTTGTTTATAATTTACATGAATGACACTGATGTAGGCTTAACTAGCAGGATAACCAAATTTGCAGACGACACCAAACTAGGTGTAAATTCAGCAGACCCAGATACAGTGGAAAGTTTAAGAATTTATTTAAAGAAAATAAGAGAGTGGTCAAAAAGATGTCAAATGCCTTTTATCTTGGACAAGTGTTAAGTGTTACAAATAGGAACAAACAAGCCTCATGCCAACTACCTGCTGCTTGGGAATGACGATGTAGAACATGAAGAGGGCCTTAGAGTCATTATTACCAAGGACTTAAAATCCACAAAACAGTGCATAAAACAGTCTAATAAAGAAGGCACAGAAACTAGTGGGATACATAAAGAGGCAGTTCAAATACAAAAACAAGGAAACGGTGCTGCAGCTCTACACATCCATAGTTAGACCTCATCTTGAGTATGCAGTACAGTTTTGGTCACAACCACTAAAGACATAAATAGATTAGAAGGGGTACAAGCAAGAGCCACAAAGTTAATTCCATCCATTAGGCAAATAGGTTACCAAAGACGACTAGATAGCTGAAATGTATGGATTAGAAACATAGATTACGAGGACAACTAATAGAAACATACAAAATACTGAAAGGCATAACAGAAGTAGGCAGTAAACTATCTGCGTTAAACGAAAACCAGACAAGAAATAATGGATGGAAACTAGAACGGAAGAGATACAACATCTCATTGCGGGAACTTCTTCATACAAGATATGTGGCACATGGAAAAAACTGCCACCAGAAGTTGTCAACAGCAGCAGTGTGGAAAGGTTTAAAAGAAAGCTAGACAAAATCATTAGGACACTATGAATGCACAGTAAAACCTGCTCCTAGAGTTAAGTGAGCACACGATATCTCCTGAGATGGACTAACCTGGGATGGACTAATAAGTATTTGAGACATCCTTATCCTTGTAACTCAAGTTTTTTCCCCCTCCTTGAAAAGTTTATATTTTATTCTACCATCTGAAAACCATGATGGTTATGTAAAGATGGCAGACCAACCGGGCAGGCTGCAAAGCAACAACAATATTGAAGGGAAGGCTACATTTACTTATAAAACCAAACGACACCTGCCTGCAAAGAGGATGGGCACTTTGTATCAATAAAGATATCGAAACCACCGACATCTGTCTTGCTGGTATTATTATGAAGGGTAGTCAATATCAATGGCTTTTATAGTCACCCCGCAAAAAAGGTCGGTCCCAGCACACCAGTGTGGCGTTTGTGGTTTTTTGTCTGATAACGTGGTCAAATAGCGCTATTTGGCATCTCTGTATGGCCACACTGACTACGACTACATCTGTCTTGCTAAAAAACCACACTTATCACTTTGCTTTAAATTTTTTAAAATTAAGCTTTGATACTGAAAAAAACTATAAACAAAATATATACGAAATGTAATTCTTCAAAATTCAATCCTTAAATAATAAAAATGATAAAAGATCGTAAAGTCAAATCGAATTTCCATCTCCTACTGATAGTAGAGTTTGACATTTATGGAGGCAAAAAGTGGAAGCAATTTCATTGGTAACACTGACGTTTAGTCATTTTACCCACACTGACTGAGGTCAAGACGGCAACGCTACAGCACACTAGAATTCCAAAGGATTAACCCAACATGCAATCACAACTACCAAAATGAAAAATTTGTGCATTGCCAAGCTCATATTTGGGGCACTTCAGCCACTCCGCGGTTAAGAAATGAAAAGGAGTTGAAGTGATAGACAGCAAGGCATTGAGTTTCAGAAAATAAAGGAAATGAGGTATAAATATCTGAAGGTGGAACTGGGAGAAAGCCCCACGGTTACATTAAGAAGTAACAGTCAGAGGTACTGCACAGCACGCCTTAAGAAAACAATAGGTCAATTGAAGGCTTTAGATTGGACGCAGCAAAGGACCGAAGAGACGCTGCGAACACCCTTCAGTAATACCTGCAGAGCACCACCTACCTAAGGTGAAATGACTGCACTACCTCCTTGCAGGGTCCTCTGTCGAGGGACAGATTTGTCACCTTCAGGCCAGTGCCAACAAGATGCACTTATCGGGAAAAGCACTGCTTTAATCTTATAAAAGAATTATTAGTAGCATGGCCGACAATACTGGACTACGTGAGAAAGCACACGAGAACTGTTCAAATTACAGAAGCTCTGACCCTTGGACCTTCATTCAAGACCGACCAACATCCCCAACACAAGTTGCGACTAAAACTAATCCTTCCTGTCTTCTGATTGGCAATATCTCGAATTTCTTTTCACAGTGTCTAAATAAACGGCCGCCGTTCTGCATTTTGTATTTATTTTACGAGGTAAAACCCTGTAGGTTCAGGATCGTCTCGCCTTATAGGCTACCTTAAAACAGAACTGCGATGCAATATCAGACTGACCCTTATACTACTACTTGCCAGCCACCAAAAACGCCTGTAAAATTGATTAATAAAGGACATTTCGGTAATTCTAGAGAATAACTCCACACGGACTGTAAGGCACGTCCCCGAGAATACGACAGCCACTAGGGATTGGGCGTCGTGTAGTATTTCACCGTATTTAGTACAAACCCCTGGGGGTTAATTACAGCCGACCCCCAAAAAATAACGGTAGATTCAAAAGAAGCAACCCAAAATACTATAAAGAAACAACCCAAATAGTTTACGAAACTGTAATTTATAAAGAAATACCCAACGTGGAGTTATTACCTAAATTTACCTTAATGTCAATAAATCTGACTTACCTTTAATACTTCAGATTCTCCTCTTCACATCTTTTATCATCTAATGCAGAGAAGAAGCAAGGTTCCTGAGAGG
>NC_061100.1:47218006-47378006 GCF_015104395.2 Macrobrachium nipponense
TTCTAGTAATACCCACGAAGGCCGTCCTTGTGGCTCGCCAAGCCCTCCTGTTTATTGTGTGAAGGAATCCAAGGAATCCTCTCCCCTTGCCATCCAGGCTTCAAGTTCCAAGGAAGAAAATTGTAATCCTAGGCTTCGACAGGCACTTCAGGAATACGTGGTAGAAAGAATAGGGCAGATTGGAATGCCTATTCTTTTTTCCTTGTGCTGTTTGGTTTATTGGCCTTACTATCTTACCTAGATTTCCATTCATGTTATTACAAGATGAGCGTGGATTTTAGAAAGTAACAGGATTTATAAATCTTGAGAGTCATTTTAAATAATTCTCATTAAATACTTTTATCATTCATACTTGTCTCTATTAAATACAATAGCTTCTGTTTTTCTCTCTCATGCATGAAATAAAGTCTTTATGTATTCGTGGTTTCACTTTTTACCCTGTAGGTCATGAAGAAAAATGAAACAATTTTTGGTGGTTTCATTGGTTCAGTGCTTGTTTTTAAGGAACTGTTTTAAAATTACTCTTGCAGACTGAACTTCAGTTGCAAAAGCCTTGCGTTTAATAAATTAAGAATTTGATTTCGCATCATACATTTAAATATCACATCCTTTAACCGATAAAACTGTTACTTAGACGATATCACTCTATAAAGGGTCATTATGCTGCCTATTTTACCAAAAATCGGGTAAAGTGATTAGGTACGCCATTTCCAGCTCTACAAGCCTCACTAGAACGGCACTGTAAGACACCAGAGTAGCTGTGTTTATATCTGAAGGTGAAATTTGTTATTTGTCACTAAAACCATGTGCTCGTGCCTTGTAAGGCTAAACTTGTGCCCTGAATTTATCATAAATTTCCTCAAAATTATTTTTGAGCAAAAAATTGCATATATACACTAGCTGTCATTTCGTTTTAAAACCATAACACAAAGGAGCTCTACAGTAGCCTCATAAATCTATACTAAAATCTTTTAACAATATTAAAAATAAGGTTACGTAAATATCTAACATTTTGGATGCAGAATGAATAAAGCAATATGGAAAATCTATGAAGCAACTTGGACATCCTCTTTCTCTTTCGTCAAGCAATTATTCAATAGCGTCAGTATGCATACATCTACCCAGAATAAGGAGGGCAGGAGACATCAGCAATATTTGGAGAATGTTTATGTACAACTTTATTCCTGAGGTGAAAAAATGTCACCAAAACAGTCTAATCTTCAAAAACTTCCTAATCTCGAACAAATGTTCCTAAACATCCATGGTATTTTAGTGATCTATGTCCTGACACAAATGTTGCTGCAAAGGGTAACCGCACTTTACAACCAATCAGCTTTTAGCTGCATTCAAAATACTCTGTTCATAAACAAGCCAGAGAGACACTGATGCAACTACGAAATTCGTCACGAGGAAATATAAAAATGATAAATGTAAGAAAGGTTTGAAGACATCATGTAAACGTATTCAAAGGCTTTAACAAAGATTCTGTTACTGATGAAATAAATAATAGCTTTATTGCTTGGGAGACATCAAACTTAGAAAAGAATAAAATCAACAGCTTGCTGTTACTGAGACTGACGAGCTTTCCAGTGAGGAGCTAATTAGCTACAACTATAATTAAAGAAGAAACAGTAGAAGTCGAGTTTCTAACAAAAAATCAAAGAAACGTTGGCTTCTTTCAACAGAGAACTTCAAGTTACAGAAGAAATGTAAGTCAATTACGTGTGATCTGCTGAATTTGAAAGACAGATCCAAGATACTCTTGCTTGCCATGAAAAAATTCATAACTGAAAGAAGCAAACTGTAGTCAGCAGCTGATATCGTCCGGAAGAAGCCTGGGGCCCTGTTCCTAAACATTCAAGTTTCGGTGACCCTGTGCCTTTCATAAACTATGGTCACATGGGCGCCCACACCATATTTTCCAAGGGGTTGGGCAAATCTTAATACATGCCTGGATAGTTTCCGGTATGAAGCAGACAAACACTTTTGACCCTTTGCACCCGGGATGGCTCCAAGAGGTTAAAGGTGGGGGGGGGTGGGGGGGAGGGGGGGCGGCCGTTAACCAACCCCCAATGTTCCTGACTGAGTTGGTCAAATCCCAACTGAATTGGATTGTCAAAAATGGTCAACGCTAATATTTTGTTGAATAAATACCCTCTGGATACAGGTGCCAAATCTGTGTTTTTTCACAAATTTTCGGTAGTCGCCCTCGTTCGCCCCACACTGATATCCCCTATATATATATATATATATATATAATATATATATATATATATATATTTTTTATATATATATATATATATATATGTATATATATATATACATATACAATATGTATATATATGTATATATATATAAAGATATAGTAGATATATATATATATATATAAATATATATATATATATATATATATATATATATATATATATATATATATATATATATATATGCATATGTGCGAATATACATAATGTATTTATAGTATATAATTATTTTCAATTTTGTAGTTTATATTCTGTGATCAATAAAAATTACTTTATGTTCAATATGTGTTTTCTTTTAGTTGTTTACAATATCAAACAGTACTTGGCAGGTCAAACATTAATAAAAGAATTCGAGTTGGTCAAACCTCAACATTGACCGACTCGAGTTAGTCAAATTTGCATTTAACCCCACCCCCTACAATCACACCCTTGGAACCATCTCTGCTTTGAACTAGCAGGTTAATTCCAAAAATAGCATCAGGAAGATATTAATGGTCTTGTTAAAAAGTCGATTGAAAATAACAGAAACTTAAAAAGTGCGTGATGTCATTGAGTCTCTGTAAATCCTTGTATTTTGAATTTATCTCAATTTCTAACAATTTCTTGGTAGCATCGGTATAGAATTTTGAGTGATACAGAGAAGTCTTATATAGTTTAAGCTTAACAAACCTTGGTACTATGTTATTCAGTTGGCAGTACTGTAGAAAATCTAAATGTAATTTGGCTTTTTCCCGTTTCTTGGTAAATTTCTCCAATAAACGACACTTGGCGATTTGGATTTAGATTTTCTACGGTACTGCCAACTGAATAACATAGTACCAAGGTTTGTTAAGTTTAAACTATATAAGACTTCTCTGTATCACTCAGAATTCTATACCGATGCTACCAAGAAATTGTTAGAAATTGAGATAAATTCAAAATACAAGGATTTAAAGAGACTCATTGACATGGTCTATGGACATAAAACGAAGGTGTTCGAATCACTCATTTTTTTAGATTCTGTTATTTTCACTCGACTTTTTAACAAGGCCATTAATATCTTCCTCCGGTGTATTATTATTAGGCATGATAAGAAGTGAAAGAGTTTTGGTGTTACTATTCCTGTTTTCAACACAAACATAAATTCCGTCATCAACCTGTCAAATAGAGTACTGTCGAAGAGGGAGGAATTTCTTCTCTCTTTGGGATTGGATTTCTGTCTCCCGAATTTTAAACCTAATTACCGACAATTTTTTTCTCCCTATAGAATCACTGTTTCACGGGATTATTGACCTTCCTTTTAGCACTAATATAGATAGCCTAAGATCACAGATTTCACTGAAGCCTTAGCCCACAGCACCTTCAACAACTTAAAAACACGATGGACCCCATTCTTCGGGAGAGAGGATTACCTTACCCTTAAGAACTTAGCCAACGATAAGGACGTCATTATTGTCAAGCCGGACAAAGGTAGGGGTACGGTTATTCTCAATAAACATTAATACATAAATAAAATGAAAAATATTCTTGATGATACATCAAAATTTGAAAAACTTGGCTCCCCTGACTTATATAATACCACTAAATCCGAGGATAAAATTACCCGATTCCTCAGAGCATTGAAACAAAATAGTATAGACGAACGTAAGTACCAAAGTTTGTTTGTTACAGGTTCTTCAAGACCGATGTCCCAATGCTTCATATTCTTTCCTCTATTAACACAGCCAATCATAATCTTGCTAAATTCCTAGTACCTATTCTGGAACCATTAACTAAAGGCCCTCGCACCGACTTCAAGGATGAAATTATCAAACAGGACTCCGATGGTTAGCCTGGACGTTGAATCCCTGTTCACCAACGTCCCTGTGGAGGAAACCATTCAGATTATTTTAAATAAGCTTTTTCCTGATGACGATGTCTTATTTCATAATTTCAGCAAGGGTTTTTAAACAGTTTTTAGAGCTGGCCGTGCTGGACACAGCCTTCATTTTTCAAAGGAGTTCTGTACAAACAGGTGGAGGGAATGGCCATGGGAAGTGCTTTGGGACCCTGCGTTCGCCAACATTTTCATGAACTCTCTGGAGGAGCACATAATGGGCACCTGCCACTTATCCTTCCTCCCTTTATTTTATAAACGTTATGTTGATGACACATTTGTCTTATTTAAACAAGATTTTAATGTAGACACATTCTTGGACTTCGTCAATACCCAACACCCTAACAAAATTTATGCTAGAAAAAGAATCTAACGGTAAACTCCCATTTTTGGATGTTCTTGTTTCCAAGAACTCGGTAGGATTCTACACTGGTATATATCGTAAATGTACGTTTATGAGTTTGTATATGAATTTTTATAGCTCGTGTTATTTCAATTTTAAATTAAACGCTGCTTCTACCCTCCTCCACAGGGCTTTTACTCTGTCATC
The DNA here is from genome assembly GCF_015104395.2 of Macrobrachium nipponense. Lineage (NCBI taxonomy): Eukaryota > Metazoa > Arthropoda > Malacostraca > Decapoda > Palaemonidae > Macrobrachium > Macrobrachium nipponense. The sequence goes on from NC_061100.1 coordinate 47,222,676, forward strand.
TAATGGGCTGACTTTTCATGAAGAAATAACAGCTCTTTCAAACTATTACAGGAACAACTGTTTTCCATCAAAACTATTCTTCAGGCAGTTAAATAGTATGTTGAATAAGAAAATGCAACTATGTGGAGTTGTGAAACGTCGGCATATATTTTAATAAAATGCAAATGGATAGTGCCTTTCCCTAACCTGCCTTGGATTGTTCTTTGAGCTGTTGCTCTGGAAGTTGGAGGTATATATATATATATATATATATATATATATATATATATATATATATATATATATATATATGTGTGTATAGTATATATATATATATATAGATATATAATTTATCTATTAATATACATATATCTATATATATGATATATATTATATATATATATATATATATATATATATATATATATATATATAAAACTTGGCAATTCATGGCACTTATATTGCTGTGTTTTGGTTAATGGCACCTTTGTTAGGTATTGTATGGAGCCATGACTATTATCAGCACCTTATCAGGCCCATAACCAAAACATGGTCCATTATGGTACCATACATCGACGATTTTATGGCGCTAGACAAGAAAAATAAAACCAGATCTCCATTAACCAAGTCCGCCGATAACCGGGGACTGCCTGTGGCAGTACCCAGCTTATGACGGGTTCAGCTTACGATATTCCGAGGTTACGGCACTCTCCAATTATATTCATCAGAAATTATTTCCAGGTTTACAGCACATTTTCCAGGGTTACGACAATTATGACACCAAACTGGTGGAAGAAATGTGACTCCACTCCAAAAAATGAAAAACAATCAATGTTTGAAGGTTTTTTGATAATGAAAAATGCAATAAAAATGCATTTACACAGTTTTTGATACACCTAAAGCATTAAAAATAAGGTTTTCTAGGGATTTTTGATGATTTTCTGGCTTACGATAATTTTTGGCTTACGAACGCATCTCAAGAACGAAACCCCCATCGTAAGCTGGGGACTGCCTGTAATATATGATATATAAACATATATATATCATATATCATATTACATAATATATATACAGTCAAACACCCTGGTCTTTGTACGATCCAGTTTTTGTAGACTTTTTCCGACAAAATTTTGACTAGGTTTTTGCACATATCCTTATATCGTACACATGGAAATGCTCGTTCCAGGGCCCACCTTATGACTAGGCCCCTTACCAAGCACCCATTCTGGTTTTGTATTTGTTGTTTATTGGCATTTTTGTGATTTTAGATGCTTTTTGCTTTTTTTGTGCTTTCTGATGCTTTTTTTTATTCAAGTGCAACTGCTAAATTAACCATCTTGGGGCCAAAGAAAGTTCCAAGTGCCAGCCCTTATGTAAAAACTGTGAGAAGCACTACAGAATTTAAGAAAGAACTCGTAGCAAAGTATTGGAGGGTGTTGCATGCCGATCTCAGTAAGAAAATGCCTACAAGAGCTGCTGTTAGTGACTTTAAGGCCAGCAGAGGCTGGTTTGAAATATTCAGAAAGCAAACAGGAATACATTATATGCCTAATTCAGAGACTAAGAATATGTTTGCAGAGTGGAGTGACGTAAAAAATTTTGTGGAGAATTATCATCCCAACAATGTTGTAATCTGTATCCAACATCCTTAATGACAATGTCATGTTTTACTATACGCAAATTTTAAAGAGACATCAGAAAAAAATGTCTCTAGACAGTTTTGTTGCATGACAGGGGTCCAATGACTCTCAAGCTTATCATAATGCCAGTTAAAAAGAAAGAGGGGAAGTAACCCCATATAGTGATAGTAAAAAACAAAGAGGAGAAGCGACCCCAGATATTCGTCCTCCCTCTCCCCTCCTCTCCGTCTTGCATATGCTAACAAGAGTCTTCCATTAAGGTAAGATTGATCCTAAATGTCTATTCATCTATTTCAATAGTTATTTATATTTATTTCTCAGTATTTTCGGTATGTAAAACTGTGTATTCTCTATAAATGTATTTTTTACTAGTACTATATTTTTGGGTTTTCTTGGACTGCATTAATTGGATTTACATTATTCCTTATGGGAATTATTGTTTTGGATTTCATACATTTTGGACTTCGTGAGACATTCTGGAACATATTATGTACGAAAAGCAATATATATAGATAATATATATATAAATATATATATATATATATATATACACAGTGCGTCCTCGGATTTGCATTCTCCGGATTCGTGGATTTCTCTCTGACCATATCTACCCATTATTTGTGGGGGTTTCGCCTATTTGCAGGGTTTTCCGATGAAAATCATCACTAATTAGTGAATTTTGATGTTACTTTCATGACAAAATACATTTTTATGATACAAAAATGATTTGATAATTTTCAAATATTAATACTGATTAATACTGTATTAATATAAAGTTCAATAAAATTAAATATCACATAAAAATAATTCTCTCTCTCTCTCAGAGATATATGTCTTTTGCATGCTAAATAAATGATTTACTATTTTCAAATATTGATATTAATGTAAACAGCAATAATATCAATTCATTAAAGAAAATGCTATTGCAAATTAGTAAGATTTTAGTTTATAAATTTTAAAAATTATGTAAGAATTAAGGAAATCCCAGTCTTCTCTCTCTAACTCTAGGTACTAAAACTGTCAAATATATCAAGTAACCTGACAGGAGGGGGCTGAGCAGTTGTGTTATTGCCATTAAGTGTTCATATACTTTCTCTCTCTCTCTCTCTCTCTCTCTCTCTCTCTCTCTCTCTCTCTATCTCTCTCTCCTCTCTTACTATGTCGAGATAATTTTAATAGTACTAATTTTATGTACTATATTTTTATTAATACTTTCAAATAATATAATAATGATAATATAACTGTAATTATAAAATTAATTTCTGGGCTTAGCCTGTGTCGCTCCATGAAATGGTTCCTTTAGCACTCATTTCTAAGGTATAAATATTGCTATAAATACCAGAGAAAAAAAGCTATATGGTAATGCCAGAATAGTCCGGCTCGCTCACCTTTATTTAAGGTGTCGGCATGGTATCTAGGGTGAGTGAAACCACTACCAGAGGTCCCCCTGCCATTTAGTCTCTTCCTTTCTCAATATCCCTCGTCTACAGAGGAGCCGTTCCAAGCCCCCGCTACCCGCTACTGCTACAACTAGCGCTTTGTTTACCATTCCTTTTGATAGCACGATGTCGCTAACACGCGCTTTTTCTTGTGTAGTGATTTCGCTTTGGAATTTCTGCTTCTTGCATCATGGAACGTCAGGTAGATACTGCATCTAAGTTGAGTACTGCAATTAATGTTTGGTATTATCCAATGGTAGTGATATGCATGTTTAACTGTGTTTTTATGGGTTATATGCGGAAGCGGCAGCCCGCGGGTTGCCGCTCCCATGCCGCCATTTCGGGGCTCGCTAACGGCGTATATTTACGCTCCTATTGCACACCAATTGGTCTCCTACACTAATTGGAGTCGATTCTCATTCATTTAGCAGTTCGTTATGTATATTTTATAGATGCGTTCTATTTATCTGACATTTTAATGTTTAGTCCAATCACGGGGGATAGCCTACCGACCGAACTGCATGCTTTCAGGACGTAGCCTACTCAGCTAGCCTTATTTTACATCTTGAGGTTGGCATATCAACCACATATCTAGTTAAGATGTATTATATGCTATTGTTTTGTTAAGACACTCTTGTCTTCTACGGTTGGATCTTGATCCATTCGTAGCCTATACCTATTCGTCCTCGAGCCACCCTGGCCGTCTTGCCCTTTCGGTTAAATATTTCGATTTGGCATTCTAGGCTAAGCTGCTCGGAGTTGGCCAGGTCAACTAGTTCAATCGGTTCGATTTACGAAGTTAGGCCAGCCACTTGAGAGGACTCATTGCTTTCTCTTTCGCTCCATATTTATTTCTCTTTTCTTCTCCCCGGTGTTAGGACAGGATGTCTCTTTATATATGTGTTTTTTATGATTCATAATGTAATTTTGTAAGGCATGTAGTAGACATATAGGCCTACTCTTGGTCGGTTGGTCCTTCACACCGCGTGGCTGTTCACCCGGCTGAGAAGGTTTCCAACTGACCGCGTACGAGCCACCCTGTTACCACCCCCCCCCCCCCCCCCCCCCAACTCACCCACCTTGGTGGAGTGCGGACTCGCTCACACTACACCATGTAGCCGATCTGAGTTCCCCATGGGGGGGGGGGGGGGGGGAGAATGAGTAGGGAGGGTTATTGGTGGGCAGGCCCCCGTACCATGCCTTGTAGTGGAACGAGGGTACCCTGTTCGGCTGAGCCGTGGTTGGCCACCTGGCTCGCCCGGGCGGGATGCTCTCTGGTCCACGGTGTCATGTATTCCTTTCACGGTCTGGTTCACCCACCCTTTCCCCCCGCTCCGGCGGATTCGGGACCCCGGCTTCTAGGTATGGTCTTGTAAATAGCACTATTCCTTTCGACCAGATATGGGCCAAGGTTATAACCGACCCCCTGTTCTGTTTTCACGAAGCCGGACCCAGCATCGGGATAGCTAGGTGTATTTAGACGCGTGATAGGTATCGATCCACACCTATGGAATCATTACCGTTGCATCCATATTAATACACATATACATATATTAACATCCATAATTTCATTATATAAGATTACGATATTCGGTTTACCACAACGGCGGACTTGCTACTCCGTCTAGTATTCAAACCGAAATACCCTGTTAACACTAGCCCTCCGGCCTTGTGCCTGTGTCTGGATTTCCATCCTTCACCCCGGGGTTATGGGGATGGCTTGAGACGTCCTAAATCTTTTAGATCATATACGTTCCAGCGCCGCCGGAGTCGAAAGGTTTCATAGCCTCCCTTCCCCATTATCCCATCACGGATGATTTTATGGTTATAAAAGCTGGGCTACGGAGCTAGTAAGAACAAGGTCGCATGCTACCTTAGAGTATATATATGCTGCTGCCGGAGTTGTCTCCGGCGGCAATAGCATAATGCATGCACCCCCGGACTTGCCTCCAGAGGGCTTATAATGATACTCATGCATCATTTAACTTACAGGTCTTGCACTGTTTGGAGGAAGGATGCACTGCTGTCCTTCAGGAGCCTTATGGGCACGTGTGTCGCACCCACGCCGGTTGCGCGGTCCAGGTGGGAGAGACCTTGGTATGGCACCACGAGGGCTGTGAGATATGCTACGGCTTGGTGAAAGAGTTCACCTCCGAATCGGTAAGTATCACTCCGGACAGTGACACAGTGACACAATGATACAATGAGAATCAGCTGAATATGACACATAAATTCATACTAGGCTAAGGATAGTTTCTAGTTTAAGAATTGACATAATCCCCTTTACAGGGTCTCCAGGAGATCAGGGACGCAGCGCTGGCTACCCTGAAGGTCTGGGTTGGTGGTTTCGGCCACAACGCCAAAAAGGCCCAGCCCTACATGCTCTCGGAGGAGATGGCTGGGCTCATCTACCCCGGGGCCAAGAAGTCGGCAGCGGTAGAGGCAGCGGTAGCAGCCCCCATCATCGCCAAGATTCAAGTGATGACCACGCCCTTGCCGGAGGAAGTCGTAGGAGATGTGGCAGTGCTTGACCTCGACCGGGAGCCCATGACGGTGGACAACATGGGCGAAGGTGGGAATGGTAGCGAGGCTGGTAGTGTAGGGGCTCAAGGCTTGCTCTTGAGCCCATCTCATTCTTCTTTCTCCTCTACTACTTCCTTCCAGGGGTTCACCGGGAAGCTTCAGTCAGTTAGGCCGAAGTCAACCTCGGTGATCCCCAAAGTTAAAAACCCAGTGGACTTGAAGGCCTTGAAAAAGTCCTTGCCAAAACATAGGTCTGGAACCAGCTGCATCGCTAAGCCATCAGCTACTAAACCCGAGGCGGACAAGGCAAAGGCTACTCCCCCATCTCAGGGGTCGAGAATGAAGGTTCCAAAAGCTAAGGCCCAGCCCTCTAGCTTTGACCCGGAGGCATTTTCAGCCAATATGATGGAGCAGGTGGGAAGCATGGTAGGGAACTTGGTCCAGACCAAGTTCCAAGAAATGCTTTCCCAGCTGTCATCCGCGCTAGAAGCCTCAGGCCAAACCATCCAATCCTTAGTGGAGAGGATGGTGACCCAGGAGAATCTAGTTGCGGGTCTCCGGGATACAGTGGCAACAGGACTGCCTCAGTCCGGCCAGGCAACCCATCCCTTGCCAGTGCCGGACCCTTCCAACCTTCCTCCGATCAAAAGCAACAATCCATGGAGGTTGGCAGCATACGCACCGTTTGTGGACAGTATGCTGACAATTGAGGGTTGCGGAACTCGAAGACTGGAGGACTTTGAGTTCCACCCTCCAGGGCTCCAGTTCCCCTTTATTGGCTACGTCCGTCTAACGGAAGACGCCATGACAAGGGAGGACAAAATCCCTAAAGAGACTGTCATCTTTCCCCAGGAGCAAGCACAACAAGCTTGGCTCCGGAATCTGACAGAGGGTGCAATGCGTCAACACTAGGTTGACAGCCCACAGAAGCCCATTTACTATTTTTACAGTACATGAGGATACTCCAACCCCATGCATGTCCAAGGTGGCTGAGCTGACGATGCAGGCTGCCATGAAGGACGAACCTATGCCCCAGCTCCGGGAGACAGATTTACCTTCCCTTTTGGTCCCCGGAACCTCAGACTGCTGGGTAGACGCGCCTGCCACTTTCTCGGCAGGTAAGCTGGCGCCGGATTGTGGTAACACGCTGTTCAGCGAGCGGCTCCCGAGACTCCCGGACAGCCTGATCACAGCGGAATACGACGCTCGATCAAGGCTCAGCAGGTCCCTCAATTCCGTCACCACGGCTGAAATGATGTCCCTCATCTACTCGGATGAGCTGTTGTTTAAGGTCCTTACCAAGTCACTACTACATACAATGCAGTGTGACTTGTACGATTTCATCATAGCATGGTGGAATTGTAGGAAGTACATTCTGGCGGACGCATCAATTCGCCATGAACCCAATAAGCTAATCAGATCCTGCATCTGGGGAACAAACCTTTTCCCCGATTCTGTCGTTAACGAGGTTTTGGCGGAAGCTTCGAGGGTGAACCAGAGTCTCGAGATCCGTTGGGGCCTCATTCCCAAAAGGAAACCTGAGACCACCGTATCAAATCCAAAAGGAAAGAAGAGGCTGAGGAAGTTCCAGCCCTTCCAAGCCTCCCAACAACAGACTATGGTCCAGGCGGTTCCGGTGACTCAAGTAGGTCAACTGTCCACGTCAAAGGCACAACTGCAACAGCAGTATGTGCTTTTGGCTCAGCCGCCACAGCAAGCCCAGGCTTCGACCTCCTTCGCCGTCTCTCCGGCTTACAACGCGACCTTTGAAACTCAGACATTTCAAGGGTACAACAGGTTCGCCAGAGGCAGCCGCGCCAGAGGCAGCCGCGCCAGAGGAGCCTTCCATCACAGAGGCCCTTGCCTCCAACCGAGGCAAGGGCTTCCGGGGAGCACGGGGTGGCCGACCATCTGCCAACCAGTGAGAATCCCCAGGTAGGAGGGAGGCTGTACCTCTACCGACACCGATGGGGGTTCAGCACCTGGGCACAGAGTATCGTGACCAAAGTTCTGGGATGGAGTTGGCTACAAGGTCCTCCCCCATCCAACACCTTTTACCAAAAACTGACGGCGGAACTAATAGAGTATACCCGAGAACTACTTCAGAAAAGGGTAGTATCACGAGTCAAAAACTTAAAGTTTCAAGGGCGTTTGTTCAGCGTGCCAAAGAAAGACTCGAACAAACTAAGAATAATCCTAGACTTGTCCCATCTAAACTCATTCATTCATTGCGACAAGTTCCGAATGCTGACCGTTTCGCAGGTGCGGACCTTGCTTCCCCGTGGGGCCGTCACCACCTCTATAGATCTTACAGATGCCTACTATCATACCCCGATAGCAAGACACTTCCGCCCATTCCTAGGCTTCAGACTAGGAAAGAAGGCTTATTCCTTCAAAGTAATGCCATTCGGGCTCAACATAGCGCCCAGAATATTTACAAAGATAGCGGAAACAGTGGTCCAGGAATTGAGGACTCAGTGAATAATGTTAGTAGCTTATCTGGACGACTGGCTCATATGGGCCACAGATGTTGAAGAATGCCGCAAGGCAACGGTCAAGGTAATAGAGTTTCTGGAACACCTAGGTTTCCAGATAAACAGGAACAAGTCCCAGCTAACTCCGGAGTCACGTTTCCAGTGGCTAGGAATCCAGTGGGATCTAGACTCTCACACCCTATCAATTCCGCCGCTGAAGCGAAGAGAAATAGTCAAGGCTACAAGACAATTTCTCAAAAACAAGCAGACGTCCCGGAGGAACCAGGAGAGAATCCTAGGTTCACTCCAGTTTGCATCAGTGACAGATGTGCTGCTGAAGGCCAAACTAAAGGATATAAATCAGGTTTGGCATTTGAGAGCGAACCGGAGATCCCGGGACAAAATTTCACGCATCCCGGCGATCTTACGCAAGAGACTCCGCCCCTGGACAGAGATCAAAAGTCTATCGAAAACAATACCCTTACAATTTCCTCCACCAGCTCTAGTAGTCCATACGGATGCCTCCTTGAGCGACTGGGGTGGATACTCACAATACAAGAAAGTACAAGGAACCTGGTCAATGTCATTCCGCCAGCTACATATCAATGTACTGGAGGCAATGGCAGTGTTTCTCACCCTGAAAAAACTTTTACCAGCCAAGAAAATCCATATCAAGCTGGTATTAGACAGTGCAGTGGTTGTCCACTGCATAAACAGGGGAGGCTCCAAGTCGAGCCATGTGAACCATGTGATGATAGCCATATTTGCCCTAGCAGACAGGAACCAATGGCACCTATCAGCCCCTCACCTAGCGGGAGTGAGAAATGTAGTGGCGGACGCTCTGTCGAGGTCCACTCCGCTGGAGTCGGAATGGACTCTAGACGGAGAGTCATTCAAATGGATCTGCCAACAGGTGCTGGGGCTTCAAGTGGATCTTTTCGCCACGAAGTCGAACCACAAACTACCATGCTATGTGGCCCCCAACCTGGACCCTCTGGCTTATGCCACAGATGCTATGGCAATAGAGTGGAATATCTGGAAGAGAATTTACCTCTTTCCTCCAGTGAATCTACTACTGAAGGTCCTGAACAAACTCAGGACCTTCAAAGGTCACATTGCACTAGTGGCTCTCAACTGGCCCAAGAGCAATTGGTTCCCTCTTCTAGTGGAATTAGGACTCTGGACCAGCGGATTCCCAATCCCAAACTGACGCAGCTGGTACAAACGCGGACTGTGTCCGCTTCCTCAGGAATTCAGAAAGCCCTAACTTTATGGACTTCATGAAGTTTGCGGCACAGAAAGATGCCAACATTGATCCTCAGAATATTCGGTTTCTAGAATCAGATAAATGAGAATCAACCCTACGTCAATATGATTCAGCAGTAAAGAAGCTAGCCACCTTTTTGAGGAACTCAGATGCACAAACCATGACTACGAATCTAGCAATAGCCTTTTTCAGAACCTTAATCGAAAAAGGATTAGCAGCAAGTACAATTACTACAACCAAATCGGCACTTAAGAAAATTGTCCAATTTGGATTCAATATTGATCTGACAGATTCGTATTTTTCATCTATTCCAAGGGCTTGTGCTAGACTTAGACCAATAGACAGACCTCGAACAGTCTCCTGGTTCTTAAATGATGTCCTCAAGCTAGCTTCGGACACTGTTAACGAATTATGTTCTTCCATAGCGCTCCTAAGGAAAAAATTATTCCTAATAAGTCTAGCCTCAGGAGCCAGAATTTCTGAACTGTCGGCCCTTTCTAAGGAACCGGAACATATTGAGTTCCTCCCCTCAGAAGAAATATTACTCTTACCAGATCATCAATTTTTGGCTAAAAATGAGGATCCACAAGATAGATGGTCCCCATGGAAGATTGTCCCACTGCCTCAGGACCCGTCCTTATGTCCAGTTAATTCACTAAGAGCTTACTTAAACAGAACTGCCTCGAAATCTTCAGGTCCCTTGTTAATTAGAGAAAAGGGTGGCACTATCTCCCTAAGAGGAATCAGACAACAGATTCTATACTTTATTAAGCGAGCTAACCCGGAATCATTTCCACGGGCGCATGATATTAGGGCAGTAGCCACCTCAATTAATTATTTTCAACATATGAATTTTGACGATCTCAAAAAGTACACAGGTTGGAAATCTCAGACAGTATTTAAATGCCACTACCTAAAGTCGTTAGAGGCCCTTAAATTCCCAGCAGTGGCAGCAGGGAACACAGTTTCCCCTGACACTGCATAGAGCAGTAATATTTAGTTTAGTAGCCTACGTCTCTCTCTACATTCCCTCTCTCCTACCTGCCTCGCTAGCATTCTTGACCTTAGCTCGGTTGTTACTGGGTTGCACATTGTACCTTGGCTTGCACCTATGATGTATCATGATGAATTTGATTGTACATATGTATATCTGGGTCTATGATTGTGTAATTAAATTCCTGTTTATTGGTGTGTGATTTGTTAATATTACTTGTTAGGTTATACAACCCTAATTAGTAGATAAGTTTTAGGTTAAGGATTATTAAAATTCTCGTAGTATTAAGGAATTTTATTACTTACTTGTAGATTAAATAACTAATATTAAATAGTATTTAATGTTATTCAAGTTTCAATTTCCTTACAGTAATTTATCTACACTAACTTTCCAAGCTGATGGGGCCAATTCTCTGTTACTATTTCATGGAGCGACACAGGCTAAGCCCAGAAAAGGGATTTTGACAAAGGAAAAATCTATTTCTGGGCGGTGACCTGTGTCGCCCAGTGAAACCCACCCTCTATTTCCACACCCTATCTGGCCCAAGCTTGGGTGCTATCTACAGGAATGGTAAACAAAGCGCTAGTTGTAGCGGTAGCAGATAGCGGGGGCTTGGAACGGTTCCTCTGTAGACGAGGGATATTGAGAAAGGAAGAGACTAAATGGCAGGGGGACCTCTGGTAGTGGTTTCACTCGCCCCAGATACCATACCGACACCTTAAATAAAGGTGAACGAGCCGGACTATTCAGGCATTACCATATAGCTTTTTTCTCTGGTATTTATAGCAATATTTATACCTTAGAAATGAGTGCTAAAGGAACCATTTCACTGGGCAACACAGGTCACTGCCCAGAAATAGATTTGTCCTTTGTCAAAATCCCTTATTACATGATAGTATTTTAAAGAAATACAAGAATCTATCCACTTCACTCTTTTAAATAAGGATAACTCTCTCTCTCTCTCTCTCCCTTTTGCCACACTGGAAGTGTTAGAAGTATTTTCTGAGAGAACAGAGAGATAAACTCACTCTCTCTCTCTCTCTCTCTCTCTCTCTCTCTCTCTTACGGAGATGAAAGAATTTTCATGGTACATACTAAAGTCCCTAAGTATGAAAAATCCAGGTTATGAAGGCAAAGACGAAGATTTTTTTGCTGCTATGTACGAAAATAATTCAGGTTGCAAAAGGGTGAACTGTAAAGTCTGAGATTCGCCCGGGCTGCCGAAAACAATTTTAAAACTCGTGCGCCGCCAATTCAGTAGACTCACCACCATCCTTCCTCTCTCCCATTGGTTCCTGATGCAAGTTACTGCCATAAGATCCTACTCTCCTATTGGTCAGCATCTATCCCTCATGCATCTTCCTTGACCATTCCATTTCGGCAGTGTTATCGCACACATGTGGAATTCATTCGTTCATGTAGATTTCGTTCGTTAACATAAATTCGTGTTAGTGATTTCATTTTCGTTGTACTGTAAGTTACTTTATCGTGTTGTGTGTGATCTTAATTACTTACATTATTAGCAATGGGTCCCAAGAATGTTGCTGAAGTTCACGGAAAGAAGAAGATGCTTTCTATGGAGACGAAGATGGAGATAATCAGGAAGTATGAGGCTGGCATGCAGTTGAGTGCGATCGCTAAGGAATAAGGCTGAAATCCGTCAACGATAGGCACCATCCTTAAGCAGAAGGAAGCCATCAAAGCAGCTACACCTTCCAAGGGCGTGTCTATTTTTTCCAACAAGAGGAGCCAAGTGCATGATGAGATGGAGAGGCTGCTTCTCGTATGGATTAAGGACAAGGAAATCGCTGGTGATACGATAACTGAGACGGCAATCTGCCACAAGGCCAGCGCCATTTTCGGTGATCTGAGTGCTCAGGCTGAAGATGATGCAGGAGAAGGGACATTGAAGGTAACCCCAGACTTCAAGGCTTCTCGTGGGTGGTTTGATAAATTTCGTAAATGGATTGGCATCCATTTGGTGGTGCAGTATGGGGAGGCTGCCAGCTCAGACACAAAAGCAGCCCAAGCCTTTGTTAAGACGTTCGACAAGAATACAATCAAGGAAGGCTACAGTTCTCACCAAGTCTTTAACTGTGATGAGACAGGCTTATGCTTGCACTTTGTTCTAACGCCAGTGGGGATTGTAAGGTGAAGCCCCTACTTGTGTATCATTCCAAGACTCCTAGAGCCTTGGTAACAAGACTTTTGTTTTCACTGAGTGAGTAAATCTGTATTTCGACCCGACAGTGAAGAAATTCTTGGAAGAGAAGCGCCTCCCTCTGAAATGTCTGCTGGTGTTGGACAATGCCCCTGCTCACCCTCCTGGCCTCGAGGAAGATATCCTAGCGGAGTATTCTTTCATCAAGGCTCGTTATCTTCTGCCTAACACCATCCCTCTCCTCCAGCCCATGGACCAGCAAGTGATATCGAACTTCAAGAAGCTGTATACAAAACATCTTTTCAAGAGATGTTTCGACATCATCGATACCACAAACCTTACCCTGCGTCAATTCTGGAGGGAGCATTTTGATATCGTCATATGCATCCGACTCATCGATTAAGCTTGGCAGGAGGTTTCGAGGCGAACCTTGAATTCTTCGAGGAGGAAACTCTGGCCTGATGCCGTATCTGCCCGAGACTTTGAGGGATATAATGTGAGTGAAGCTGATGCAGATTCAGAAACAGTTGATGATCCGGAAACTGTTTTGCAGCCAGATCTTGACGACATTGTTGCACTTGGTAAGTCCATGGGGCTGGTCGTCGACAAGGACGACATCAATGACCTTCTCCCGGACCAAGAGGAGCTTACGACAGATGACATGAAGGAGTTGGAGGTCATGCAACATAACGTCATTCAAGAAGAGTTCTCTAGCAGTGGCGAGGAGGAGGAGAAGGACCCTATGACGACGGCAGAAATTTAGGATGTTCTAGCTGCTCTTCATAAAGTGCAAATATTTATAGAAAAGATACACCCCGAGAAGGCTTACACAGGTCGTATGCTTGCCCAGTTCGATGACGTTTGCCTGAGTCATTTCAAGAACATTTTTAAAAGCAGGCAGAAGTAATCTTCCTTGGAAAGTTATTTTTTAAAGAGGTCTTTAGTAGTAAGCAAACAGGTAGGTCCAAGTGATACAAAAAAACAGAAAATTGAAGGTGATGAAGAAACTGAAATTTAAAAAAAAACGTAAAGTAAAAGGGTAAAATAAAAATATAAAAAAATCAGGAAAATGCAAAAAAAAAGAAAAAAAATTAATTTTAAGTTTTTCGTAAAGTTAAGTGTTACTGTTTTGTGCTATTTGTTAATGTGTTTCGTAACGTTTAGTGTTAATGTTTTCTGCCATCTTTTAATGTGTCTCGTAAAGTTAAGTGTTCATGTTTTCTGCCGTTTGTCCTCCTCCTCTGTCGCCACTTTTGGACATTGCCTCACTCGAAGGGTAAGGTTCCACATTTTACTACATACGTACGTACATGTATTTACAGTATTTCTTGTACCTTGTACACTAATACACTTTATTTACAGGTACAGTAACGGTTACTTTAGCTATTGAATGGTCCAAATTGTTGTATTTCATTGTTTATTAGTCAATTTAGCTTTATTATAAAATTTACTGTGGTGTTTTTGTAGTGCTTGGAATGAATTAGGCAATTTACATGTAAAACGTAGTTCTGGATACGAAAAAATCAGGTTACGAAGGCCGCTTCGGAACGGATTAATTTCGTAACCTGAGGCACTAATGTATATTATCTAAGGAGACATATACAGGAAGCACAGAGTAAAGAATTCAAGAAGTTTAGGGAATCTTTCACAAGGAAAACATCACGATTAAAGACAAATGAAGATCTAATTGGATGATAACGTTGTTTAACAAATCCCTTGATAGGTTCCCTAAGAAAAGTGGAAGGACTGCAAACACTGAACTACCTGAGGAAAGGAAATATACAATAGTCCAAAATACTGGTATCATATAGTCTTATTGAGAGTTAAAGTTCCTTGTTATTTTAGATTATTTTGTAATGCTTTTATTTCTATTTTCATTAATATACCATATACCCAATATGTTATTCTTTATGTTCATTAAAATGAATTATATTGTAAAAAGCTTTAAAGACATAGCATTTGATAGGAATACTCTAAACTTTTTTTATTATCTTTTCTGCACCGAATAAAGGATCCAAATCTAATGGTCATATAGTCTAACGCTATATTTTACCTAATACACAAAAAAGGGTAAAGACATCACTCATATCGTTAAGTATTCTTGTAAACATAATACTCTAAACGATTATGAATGAAAATGATAAGTAATGATATTGGATGTGAAAGCAAATCATAATTTTGACCAAAAAATTATTTTTCTGGCCAATTGTGTGCAATGGAAGAATGAAATAACAGAACTCCTGCGTCGACGTGTTCCATAACCACGGGAGGAGGGATGAAGGACGTGTCCGAATAGGAATTAAGAATGAACTGGCAAATGTCACTGTACAAACTAAAGAAGACAACACAACTCATGAAGATGTCTGGGTCAGTATTAATAACGGCACATACAGGATAAGGTTAGGTGCTATATATGCCCCACAGGAAAATAAGTGCAAAAATTACCAGCTGATAAACATGTACTCCTCAATAGAAAAAGAAATAAATAATGCAGAGAAAAGCAAGAAAAACATAATGATCCTTGGAGACTAACTGCAAAATAGGAAAAATCATCTCCAACGATATGGAAGAAGTGACTAAAGGAGGAAAAGCACTGCTGAACCTAATCAAGCAAAACAAACTATTGTTATTAAATAATCATATAAAATGCATTGGAACATGGACAAGAATACAAAACATGCAGAACTCTATTATTGACAATGTAATGATAAGGGAAGAAGATGAAGGAGGAGTCCAGGTAATAGAAATGGAGGCAACAAAAGAAATAGTAACTCCATACAAGATATCTTCTGAACTAGTGCACTCCGACTACTGTGCTGTGAGAGTGGTCATGAAGTGGAGAATAGTATGCGAAAGAAGCAAGAGTGGAAAATATATAGTAGATATAAGAAATCTAAAAGATTGCAAAGACAGACAAGCCTTGGTAGACATAGCTAGAAGAAATGATCAAACAAAACAGAAATACTCCAAATGGCAAACAGAACTGGACAAAATATTGAGAAAGTGCAAGATAAAAACCAAAGTGAAAAAGGAAAGCAAATCAAGAATATTAAGAGACCTAATGAGGGCTAGAAGGAGGATAAAAAAGGAGGGGAAAAAGTTTAGTAATACAGAAAAGAAGAGGGTATGGCAGGTACCTACAGGAGAGATTAATAAGTGAATATATTATTAGAGAAAAAACGAAGGAAGGGGGCATCAGGAAAAAGGAGACAGCAGTCGAAATAAAATCCAAAGGGGGTGTAAGTCAATGGAGCAGCAGCCTTTTGGGACTTCAAGGAAAAACTCGACGGCACAAAACCTAACAATGTGGTGGCAGTAAGAAGCAAGGAAGGGAAAGTAATAGAAAATTTAGAAGGAATTAAAAGAGAAAATAAACAATATTATAAAGACCTATTCATATTAGATGAACCTAAAGATGAAATTGGCATGCTAGCGGATGAAATTATCCTCCAGTACCAGAAATAGATGTCCATAAGTGGGACAGGAAAAACTGGAAAAATCCAAAAGCCAAGTATTCACAAAGTGGAAAAGGCGGTAATGAACCTAAAGAATAAATACACGCCGGACAGGCAAGGTATAAATAATATAATTATAAAAAGTATGGCTACAGAAATCACTGAAAGTATGGCACTCTTAATTGGAGACATTGAAGAGGAATTAAACACTCCTGACGAATGGGAGAAAATGGAAATATTCACTCCACAAAAAGGAAGCAAACTAGAATTAGAAAACAAGAGAGGGATATTCAATACTAGTAACATAAGCAAGGTATTTCAAAAAGTGAGAATGGTATTAATGAAGGATGAGATAAACCAGAAGATTAGCCGGTTCCAATATGGTGGCATAGAAGGAAGATCCACAGTTGATCACTTGCTAACTCTAAATGCAGTGATAGACTACAACTCTGTGTTTGGAGCCCCAACGTACATATGGTTTTGGGATGCATATAAATGGTTTGACAAACTGGATCTGAAGGACTGCATCAAAGAGATAGGGAAAATGATAGGTTGGAAAGATGCATGGTTGATAAGAAAAATGAATGAAAACGGCAAAGCAGTCATAAGATGCCCTGCGGGAGGAACTAGCAGAAAATGTGAGGCAAGGTACAATTTACGGCCCAAAGCTATGCAGCATAGTGACAGACAGAGTGAATGATCTAAGCAGGAAGAACGTAACACTCATAAGAAATATAGCAATAGAGTCCCTAATATTTGTTGATGACATAATGTTCCCCACCAGCAGGAAAGAAGGAATAAAAATGGCAATTGGAAACTGCCGCACCCTAGAGCAGCTAAAGAAATTTACTTTTAATATTAAGCCAAGTAAGTCAGCAGTGGACAAAAAAGCAAAGAAAACTAATCTCCAAATAAGAACATAACTTAAAAATGGCCCAATTAGTAGCATTAAAGAATATAAGTACTCAGGAGAATGGTACACACTAAATGGATCAAATGAAGCAAGTATTAACACCAGAAATCAAAAGGTCGAGTACCTACTAAGAGAAATCAGAAGACATGGGGACGTTAAGATAGTCGGAAATATAGCACTATAAGTAAGGAAAAAGATCTATGAAATAGCTGTGGTACAGACCTCATTTGCCAACATAGAGACATGGAGTAACTTAACGGAAAACGAGTTAAATGCACCAGAGAAAATGCAATACAGAATCCTCCGATAAATATATGAACAACCTAAGGGCACGCTGTAATGGGGAATTATAGCGGAGTCTTGCATATGGCCAGTAGCCCACAAAATTGAATATAAGAAAATAATGCTTTTCCATAACATAAATTCGGAAGAGAAAAGATTACTCAAAGAAATAGTAGATCAAAAGTGTGGTGAACATATGTACCCAATATAATATGGGAATTAATGGAATAAGAGAATATGCCAAAAAAGCAATGAAAAGGGAAATAAAGATAAGAATTAATCAAGATATCCGAGAGACTTTGAAAGAAATAAAGAAGCTGAGGTTCACTGATAACTTTGAGGAAAACAATTACATAAGGGAACTGGAAACAAATGATGCGAGTTTCATAATAAAAGGCAGACTGAATATGTTGAACTTAAAAGCTAACTTCTGGGGTAAATTTAAGGACGAGGTCTGAAATATGCAGAGTGGATGAGGACACCACCGAACGTTTATTCATGTGCAAATCATTACAAAAAACTGATCAGGACATAAATTTAGGGACACAGATCTCCCCTCCCAGAAAGCAGAGAGAATATATAAGGATAGCCCTCAAAATTAAGAATATTCTTAACCTGGAAAGCGATGGATGTCAAAGCTATGTAACACGGTTCTGCCTTTTAGAAAGATAAAGAAATGAAAGGGGATGGGGGTTGAGTTAAAAGTAAAGTATATATTTAATTTAGATACATCTGTAATTTTCGGGGTTACTATTGTTGAAAAAAGGGGATAATAAACATGAATTGAATTAGAATAAACATTTCGAAGTAACATAAAGTAAAGTTAAACTAAATAATAGTAAAGTAAGCAAGGAAATAAAGCTTTGCACCTCATTAAAGTGTATTGTACCCGCAACTGTGTTTGTGGAGTTAGCGCTTATAGGAACCAGGAACAAACACAAAGGAGGAATAAAACAAGCAAGGGAACCGTTTCAAAGGTATATCCCTCCTACTACTACATTAAAAAATCATAGAGGCAGTAGCTAATATATGCGAAGGGGATAGCATACTAATAGACCTAGGGGAGGGAGTTGAACAGGAAATGGAAATTACCAGTGGAATTAGGCAAGGGTGCACAGGTTCTACATCACTTTTCAAATTGATGACGTATTTAATAATTACGAAAATTGAGAAGGAAAGGACAGGATTCGGAAACGAATTAATAAAAATAGGGACGCTTTTCTTCGCTGACGATGGGTTAGTATTAGCAGGAAATACAGAAGATGCAAGGATAAATATAAAGATTTTAATTGATATAGGAAATAAATGTGGGCTAGAAATACATAAAGAGAAAAGCAGCATCATTATTTTCAATATGAAGGAAACACCAGAAGAGATTGAGGATATACAAGTGAGAGAGAATATAACATATTTAGGAATAAAGGTAAACGATTCTAGAAGTCTGTTTAAGCTACAAAAAAAGGAAATGGTGGATAAAGCACAGAAGTTAGCCAACCTAACGTATTTCGTGATAGAGAACAGCTGTAACAAAGTAACTTACAGGTAAAACATTCTGGAAAAATATAGCTCTACCATCAGTCTTATATGGAACCAATGCAGTTAATTTAACATATACAGAAATAGAAAAATGGCAAAGAATAGAGAATGGGGTTTGTAGAAAAATATCTTCCATGAAAAGCAGAATTATGAGTGGAAAGCTAAGTTATGTAAAATAATACTGTAAATGGACGGAAAGAGTTACTGAAGAAAATAATTACAGATATGCAGGAAAAGGAAAGAAAATGGTGGAAAAGTGGAAAAGTACATGCATGAAATTAAAATCAATTTAAGAAAATTGGAAGCAATGTCCAAAACAAATAAAGGACAAAGCCAGAATCTGGGACACAGTAAAGTAGAAAGAAGATTTGGAAAATAAAGTGACTGTAAATAGATATGAAATGTGGAAAATAGAAATAAAAGATGAAGAAATTTGTGACAATACTTTTGGTTCGATACTTCTCTTTAGAGCCAGAACCAACTCACTACATTTAAATATAACAAAAAGACACCTGTTGTCCTTTTTGTGTTAATACAGAAGAAGACATATTTAATTTCCTTTTATATTGTTTTACTTACAGAGAAGAACGCATTAAAGCAATTGGACTTCAGCAACCTTATGAAGAGAATGCACGTTATATCGTTGGAAAATTTCTATTTACAGATCGTAATGAAATAAGAAAAGAAACCTTAAACATGATGTGGAAAAAAAGAGAAAAAAGAATGAAAGAGCTCTGCAATTAAAACTAACTATTAAGATTAAGAGGTGCTGTTGTAAAGGCATTGCCTTGACCTATAACCATCGACTACTATTATCTAAAGTGAAATCCCAGCTGCAAAGGAGTAATAACCTGGGGTATAGGAGATCAGAACAGCGCTATAGACTTTGCCCTAGTCAACCAATATATATATAAAAGCTATGAATGTATGGAGACAGATGAGGGAAAATATGAATATGACCTATCAGACCATCACCTCATAAAGGTCCAATTCAGAATGAACACTAAAGTAAGGAAAACATTCAGAAATGAAACAAAAGAAAGCAAATATTTGAAAGTGTCAGAAGAGTCTACCAGGAAATACCTTGAATATATAGAGTATAAAGTAAGCCAGCAAGACAGAAAAGGAGATCTAACCCAGTTGGAAGAAACAATGAGTGAAGCAAAAGCAACTAACCTAGAGAAGATAATCAAAAGAAGGTTAAAGACAGGAAAGCAAGAAGAAATAGAACCAGTGTGGCGGGATCACAAGCTAGGAAAAACAAGTTGCAAAACCCTCCCCACATTAACCTAATCACTCCTGCTACCCAACCCACCCCAGTCACACTTTCTTCTTTACACAACAAAATTCATGCAGGACAATTGACCTATAGCTACAAAAAGCAAAATAAAAACAAAAACAACACAAAACACACGTACTTACCAACTCTCCAGGTACTCCGGGCTATCCTGTGCTGTCCACTGGTCGAGGTCACTAGAGATACCAACAACAACAACCAAGGACCACAACCCAATAACAACAACAACAACACAACAACCAAGGACAACAACAACACAACAACAATCAAGGAACACAACCACAACTCGACACAACAACAAAACTCAACAATACAACAACAAAAAAGGAACAATCACAACCCAAGACCACTACACAAACCACAAGCAACACAAAAAAACAACAGCACAAAAGGCAACCCACACACCTACCAACAACATCAAAGAATAACAACTCACCAATAACAACCCTTAACAACTCACAACCACACCAAGAAACCACAACAGCTCCCCAACAACAACCCTCCCCAACAACAACCCTCAACCACAACAACTCACATATAACTCAACAGGAACTCGCAAGCACAACAAATCCAACACAGGAACAACAACTCCAATCAACCACTAATATCAAACCCAACAACAATCAGCAACAAACCAATAACAATTCAAAAACACACCACTTGACTGACTATAGCTATCAATGTCTTCACAGACCACTGCCGACACTACTGTCTCTCACAGCTTCTGACTAAAGACTGCCTGAAAACTCTCACTCAAAACACAGATCTCTAACAGCAAACAGCCCAGAATCTATCAACAACCAATTCAGTCATTAACCATCCATACAGCAATTACACTCTCTCTCTCTCACACACACACACAGACGTTGTCAAATGGAACTTTATAACTCCTCCATATTTCCTCCCCTGTTACATTTGACAACGTCTCCTTTCACTCACAACACCCATACTAAATAGCCTTCCGCAACACCCACGGATGCTCAGATGCAGGTCCCCTGGATCTTGTTTTGAGGGGCCTCATACACACTCTCAGTTACAACGCCATCAACTTCTCCCAGATCACTTCCAGTCAGACTATACTACCATTACTATCTCCCTCACTGCCATCCCCCCAAATCCCATTCACTATCTCATCTACCCCTTCCAACTCTTGTCCGAACATCTCTCGTAACTCTGCCACCAAATCACTTACCTCATTTACGCTCCTGCCAAACTCCCGAAGAGACTCATTCATACTGCCAACTACATCCTTACCACCTGATTCCCTTCCTGGTGAAACTTCACTAAACCCTGACAATTCAAACCCACACACGCTATATGTATTATTCCTCCCCTCAAAGTCATCTGCATTACACTGTGTAGCCTTATCCACCATTTTTACCCTAACACTAACCCCTCTATCATGCAGCTCACGTTTCTCCCTTTCATTCCCTTTCCTTACCTTTTTCCGCTTCCTTCCATACTCAACCAACACCAACTGCCGATCTTCCAGACCCATTTGCTCACTGACACTCGGCTCACATTTATTCACCCTCAACCACTCACTCATCGCATTCTCCTGAACATACTGGGGTACTTCCCTCCACTTACGGAGCTGGTTATGGTGTGCCCTAACCTCATCCACACCCCCATCTACTCGCAATTTCCCCAACACATAACTCAATCCACTTGGTCCCACTTCCAAAATCTCAAAAGGCCCTTCAAATTTCTCCCTTATCTTATTCACATTCATTCTCCCTTTCTCAACCACCTCTTTCAACACCTTATCTCCAACCCTAAAACTTTCAAACCTTTCACTCGCTTTCTTCCACAAATCTCGATCACTCTCTGACAGACCCAGCCGCGGCTTAACAATCCTTTCAAATTTCAACACATACTTACAAGGAGACATGCCTATACTCTTCTGCAGTGTGGCGTTATATACCCAAACTGCACGTCCTACATACATATCCCAATCATGTCGCCTTTACTCATCATTCGCAAAATCTCAGTCATCGTTCTAACAGTCCTTTCCGCCAAACCATTCGCACTGGTCATATATGGAATAGAATACACATGGACAATACCCCATTCCTTCAACATTTCTTCAAATTCCCATCCCACAAACTCAAGTCCATTATCACTCAACATTTTTGCCGGCTTACATACACACATGGGCAACATCACTTGACCCACCATCCGTGCAACAGTTTCACTCCTCTTATCTTTGATGGGAACCGCATAGGCAAATTTACTCGTATGATCCACCATCACAATCATTCCCACATGCCCCCTCACAGTCTTTGGCAACGAAACACAATCAATCACAAGCATTTCAAACGGCTCTTTCATCTGGAATTGCAACACAGGTGGACTCCCATGCACACTCTGATACTTTCCCCTCTGACAGTCTTTACACGTAACAGCCACATCCACACAAATCCTATTCAACCCAGGCGCATACAATCTCTCTCTCATGCACTCCCACAACTTATTTTTCCCCATATGCCCAAACCGATCATGCACCAGCAAACACATACTCACTGCTGACTCAACAGAAAACACCGGCACATACACTTCCCTGTCA
The DNA here is from genome assembly GCF_015104395.2 of Macrobrachium nipponense. NCBI lineage: Eukaryota > Metazoa > Arthropoda > Malacostraca > Decapoda > Palaemonidae > Macrobrachium > Macrobrachium nipponense. The sequence continues at coordinate 47,245,202 of NC_061100.1, forward strand.
TACACCCCTTCCTGATGCAAAAAGTACACTTTGTTTTTACAAACCACAAACCGTTTAGCAACCCTCTTATACACACCCAACTCAGGCGGCCAATCTTCCACGCGTACTCCCCCCAAGACACACTCCCACAACATACTTATCTCCCAGCACTTATCTTGCATTTCCTCAATCTCCTCCTCACTCAACAAATCATTCTCACTTCTAGCAATATCAATTACCCCCACAAAGTTTGCTACAAATGCACTACAATCCTGAATCCTAGCTATTGGGCTACCCCCCTTACTAAGAATCCCATTTCCTATATCTACGCTTACATCATGCCTCCTCAAAAATCCATCCCTATCAAAAAGCAAGCTGGCATATCATTTTCTCCCATGATTATAAAGTTATGTACAACTTCCAAATCTCCTAACCTAACCTTTAACTGCACCTCTTCCCACACCAAAACACTTCCTTGTCCCAGCCCATGTATCCTAACACTTGTACACCGCCTTTTCACTTCCCAATCGCATCTCTCCAGTTCACTTACCACTGGCCCACTCACCAAGGAAACTTGTGCCCCTGTATCAACCAAACCACAGTATTCACTATCATTTATTCTGACCATCGCCACCATCTTCCCTCGTGTCCCATGCACACACACATTCACTACCACATCCACCTGGTTATCCACATCAGTCATCCTCACCCCATTCATCCTCAGCTACCTCCCCACTTCCATTCTCCTGATTCAAAACCCCTTCATAGTCCCCTTTCCTAACCAACCAATTACAACCATTTTCCCCGCACTGAATCTTCATAACCCCATGCTCACTGCCTGTACTTATTCTCCCTCGATATTTGACCGGTCTATCCCATCCAAAATACAAAAACACCTTTATTCCAAACAACTCAGCTACTGCTAACAGCAATTTACATAACATTTCCTCTTCCCCACCTTGTTCCTCCTCATATGCCCCTCCCTTCTGCACTTCACTCATCAACCTCACTCGCAACTCTTTCGCACTACCAGGTACCTCTTCAACCAGACCTCTCCCTTCCAAGTCTTTCAATGCCGAAAACATTCACACACTCTGTCATCCCCTTCAAACCTCTCTCTTACAACCAAACCCTCAGGCACCACATTCGGACCCCAATCACTCTTCACGACACCGTTGCCCCTACCATGCATCCTAGACATTGCATTAGCAATCACATTTTTACTCCCTGGCACATATTCTAACCTAAAATCAAACTCACTCAAATCTTCAATCATCCTCGCAATCCTAGCATTCACACTCTCCTTCTTGATCATGTACACTAATGGCCGATGGTCCGTACGGATGATAAATTTTACCCCATACAAAACTCTTTCAACGCTTTCACACAAAACCTTATTGCCGCAAGCTCCTTCTCAACCACCGAATACTTCCGCTCTGCTTTATTAAAAGCTTTACTTACATACGCAATTACTCTCAACTGTTCCTCCCCATTCACCCCTTGCATCTGTGCTAAACACCCTCCCATACTAACCTCGCTCACATCAGTATACAGCTCAAGCTCACTCGCCTCCTCACTTTAGTCTGGAAAAGCCAAGGTGACATCTCTAGCAGCCTCCTTTTTCAATCTCTCAAATGCTCCCACCATTCGCTCATCCCACCTTAGCTTAGTACAATTTTTCTTCCCTGTCCATTCCGTCAACGGCTTCCCTATACCTGAACAATCGCTAACAAACTTCCTCCCAAACTCAATCAACCCCAAAAACCCCTTTAACTCACGCACAGTCCGGGGACGCAGAAACTCCCTTACCTTTTCCACAAACTTTTCACTCTTCCTTACGCCACCAGCACTCACCTTATGACCAAGAAATTCCACTCCCCCAGCCAACCACGAACACTTTTCCAACTTCACTTTCACTCCAACCTCTTCCAACCGCTCTAACACCTTCTCAAGCAGCTCCATATTCTCCTCAACAGTTTCACTCGCAATCAAAATATCATCTATAAACACAGTCACCTTCCTTCTATCAAACCCAGAAAACCAAAAACCCCCATTCATTGCCCTTTGAAAGGCAGCAGGCGCGTTAGCCAACCCAAAACTCAACCGTTTAAACTGGTAGTGGCAACTACCACTTGAAAAAGCAGTAACAGGCCTGCTCCCCTCCTCAAGAGGCATCTGGTAATAGCCCCTTACCAGGTCTAATTTGGTAAACACTCTCATCCCATGTATCTTGTACACACAATCAGACACCACATTCATCGGAAATCGCTCCTTCACAGTCACTTCATTCACCCTCCTATAATCTACACACATCCACAGACTTCCATCTGGCTTACGTACAGGGACTATGGGGCTATTCCAAGCACTCTCACTCCTCTCTATCAAGCTCCTCACACTGCTCCTCAATCTCTCGGGTAATAGGCGGGGAAAAGTGGCGAGGACGCTGATATATGGGGGTATCGTCTTCCAAAACGATCTTGAATTCGGGAAGCTTAGACCCCCAAAAATCCTTGTCACCACGACTCAACGCACCCCGCTGATCCCACATCTGCATCAACCGCCTCCTCTCATCATCACTAACATTCTCACTGACCTCAACTCTTCCTCTCAACTCATCATACTCCCAATCATCACTGCCTGTCATGCTACCTGTCATCACCTGTCTCACTTCAACATATCTTGCATCATCTGTACTCACCAACGTGTATAGCAACCCCACACAATCACCTTCACGTATACCCCACACTCGTTTTTTCCTAACACTCGGCAATGAGGCAACAAAAACCTGCGGATTTTCCATATCCAAAATCCCGTCGTATACATGCATGCTTGCTCTTACCAACTTGTTCGCATCCACACCCTCAACCACGTATGTACACTTGTCACCTCTGACGATCCCAAGACTATCCGGCCACGCAACTTTCACACTAACAACTTTTCCGACTTCTCGCAGCACCTTTACACTCTCTTTCGCAATTAACGGCACCCCCTTCCATATTTTACTGGTTACCTCCCCATTTCTACCTAAGTACAACTCTCCACGTATGTTCCCCTTCATATGCAACTCAACCATATTTGCGCTTGGACAGACCACCATCCCACACTTCCTCAAGAACCCGTACCCTAACAACATATCATACTTATCATTCACTCCCTCGATCACATAAAAGTCCCTTTCATCCACCACTACCCCTCCGATTTCTACATTTTCACGCACCACTCCCACCACAGGCATACCCAAATTTCCTATTCCTCGTACCTCCCCTTTACACTCCCCAATTTCACACTCACTCCGCAACTTGTCGCATCCATTCTTAAATCGAACATTGACACTGCACCCAGTATCAATCAAAGCAACCAAACACACCCCTTTGCATCTCACTTTTACACTCATATATTCATGAGCTCCATCCCCAAACCCTTTTTCATGTAACAATCCTTTACGCACATGCATCACTCCTACTGCCTGCATACCAGAGGACCCACCCAACTGAATCCCCTTCTCACCTAGTTTCCCGAACTCCCAGCCTGACTCATCCTCTTTCGCCTACACACACTCACCACGTGACCTTCCATTTCACATTCAACACAATTCGCACACTGTTCTTTACACATCCTAGCATAATGCCTGTTCTTCCCGTAGTTGCCACAAACTATGTTCATACGGGTACCCCGACATCCACTAGCTATATGCCCTACCTGTCCACACCTATAACATTTAATATCCCTATCTTTCTTACACTCACTCACCAAATGCCCTGTTTGCCCACACCCAAAGCACGCTCCTAACGCCCAACGACATTCATTCTTCCTGTGTCCTGGCTTACCACATCTATAACACTGATCTCCTCGCTCACGACTAACTGACCCTACTCTTCCAACACTCGCACTCCTATCTCTTTTATGGCTAACTACACTCATATTACTTGCCCTAACGCTCCTATCTACCACTCGCTCTGCCATTCGCCTCGGCCCTTCCAAAACTGGCCCCCTAGCTTTTAAACTCTGGTACAACCTCAGCTACTGCAGTCCTAACACTAACACTTCTACTCTCTTTCATACACCTATCTAACTCATAATCCTCTACTATTTCCAAAATGTCATTCCACGTTAACCTTTCATTCGTCCATCGCATTTTCTCCTTATGTTTCAGATTTATAAACTCATATACACTCTCTGGTACAGTCGCCAACAACTTTTGCACTAACTCCTTACACTCATTTATCCCTTCGTCACCAAACTTTTTCCTGGCTAATGTTTCTAACCTACAGACATACATCGACAACGACTCACCAACATTCATTCTTGCCTCCTCAAAATCTTGCTTTCTCCTATATCTAACGCTACTCTTTATCCTCTTTGCCTGTTCTACAAACCTAGCTTTTACACTCTCATACAGCACATTTCCTACACTCATCATTACCCCATACATACTCAAAAAGAATCCAGTCAAAATGCTACCTAACTCTCTTGACCAGACTCTCTTGTTATCCCCATACTTTGCCTCACAATACCTCTCATATTCCTTAAAAAAGGCCCCTATCTCCCTACTGCCATATTCCTCGTATTGTGCACATCGGGGTACCTCTCTCATATACACAGCCTCTCGTACTTCCTGCTCACTCTCACTTTCGCTACTTCCATTCTGACCCCTCTTTCCCTCATCCGAAAACAGCGAATCCACTTCCATACTCACGTCCATACCCCTGACTACGCTCTTCTTACCCTTCTTCTTTCTACCTAACTGTTTCCACTCGCCGCTATCCAAATCACTCTTAGCCCTTTCCCCAATGTATTCTGACCTAGTCTCATCCTGTCCATCACCCTTACTAACCTTCTTTTCCTTAGTCTTCTTTTCCTCAGCCACTTTCTTATTCTTGTCCTCAGGTTTATCCTTTTCTGTGTCTTCCCCTTCTTTCCCTCACCTATCACAACCGAATCACCTTCGTCACTCGTACTCTCAGCCACTCGCTCTTTCACTTTCTTTACCACTCCTGCCCGTCACAAGACCCAGTAGGCCTACCTCCTACAGCTCCCCTCTCCCACGAATCCCATCATCATTCCTGCATCATCTCTTGCACTGCATTCATCATTACCCCGAATTTTTCGTCCATTTCTCAACCATTCTCTCTTCCGCTCCTTTCACCCTCTTCTTTCATTTCCACTTTCGCACTCCTTTAGCATTCCTCTCATTTCCTCTAACTCGCTCTTAGCTCCTCCACACTCTACCCTCAACCTCTCATTTCTCCCTTCCAACCTCCCTTAGCTTCCCTCGCCAACCGTAACTCCTCCTCCAAGCCTCTTCATCTCCTTCAACCCTTCCATCCTCACTTATCCACCAATAACACAACTCACTACCCAATTTCCCTGCAGCTGCTACACCAACAATGACCAGTCCCTGTTCGGGCGCAAAAAAATAATGTGGCAGGATCACAAGCTAGGAGAAAAAAAACAAGTTGCAAACCTCCCCACATTAACCTAATCACTCCTGCTACCCAACCCCACCCCAGTCACTTCTTTCTTTACACAACAAAAAATTCATGCAGGACAATTGACCTATAGCTACAAAAAAACAAAACAACACAAAAACACACGTACTTACCAACTCTCCAGATACTCCGGGCTAATCCTGTGGCTTGTCCAACTGGGTCGGAGGTCACTATGGAGATACCAACAACAACAACAACAAACCAAGGACCACAACCCAATAACAACAACACACAACCAGTGACAACTAACATCAGTAACACAACACAACTCGACACATGACAACAAAACTCAAAACCACAACAACAAAAAAGGAACAATCTAAAACCCAAGATCCCTGCACAAACGCACAAGCAACACAAAACAACAAGCAACCAAAATGGCACCCATCACACTACCAACAACATCAAAGAACAACAAAAACCACAAACTCGAACACACAAAACAAAAACTCAAAAAACAACAACAACAAAAAAAAGGAAACAATTCAAAACCCCAAGATCCCTGCACAAACCACAAGCAACACAAAAAAAAACAACAGCACAAAAGGCAACCCACACACCTACCAACAACATCAAAGAATAGCAACAACTCACCAATAACAACCCTTAACAACTCACAACCACACCAAGAAACCACAACAGCTCCCCAACAACAACCCTCAACCACAACAACTCACATATAACTCAACAGGAACTCGCAAGCACAACAAATCCAACACAGGCACAACAACTCCAATCAACCACTAATATCAAACCCAACAACGATCAGCAACAAACCAATAACAATTCAAAAACACACCACTTGACTGACTATAGCTATCAATGTCTTCACAGACCACTGCCGACACTACTGTCTCTCACAGCTTCTGACTAAAGACTGCCTGAAAACTCCTACACTCAAAACCCAGATCTCTAAAAGCAAACAGCCCAAGAATCTATCAACAACCAATTCAGTCATTAACCATCCATACAGCAATTACTCTCTTCTCTCTCTCTCTACTCTCTCTACGCTCTCTCTCTCTCTCTCTCTCTCACACACACACACACACACACACACAGACGTTGTCAAATGGAACTTTATAACTCCTCCATACCAGTATGGGTCACCAAAGAAATAAGCCAAAGAAGGATATATAACAAATTACAAATGAAAACCACAAGAATAGAAGAAAAGAGATACTATGAAGAAGCGTATCTTAAACAAAAACAAAAAGCACAGATAATAATAAAGAAAGCATATGACGAATATGAAGAAAAGGTTAGAAATGAGATAATGAATGATAAAAACAGACACAGGAAAATCTGGGAATACATAGACATGCTGAGAGGAAAGACCACGTCAGAAAAAGTATGGATGAGGATATACGACGAAAATAAGCAAGAGATGAAGGACGAAACCCTAGGAAAAGAGCTGGTAAAATTCTGGGAAACAATATACCAAAAAGAAGAAAACAAAATAGGAGAGATATGGAATGAAAGCAAGAAAGAACAGTACAAACATGACATGGAAGAAATAGTGAAAAGATTAGGACAGCAGATGAAATACCATATATCTTTAAGGGAACACATGCATGGAGTGTATGATCTAACAGAGACAGAGATTAGACCCATGGAAGAAATCAACATAACAGAAGATGTAAAAAATCAACTTGAGAAAATGAAGGCAAATAAAGAAAGCACCAGGGCCAGTTGGAATGAAGCCAGTTCTGTTCAAACTACTCTTACAAAGTACCAGCCTTCAAAAAGAACTGGTAGAATATTTAAACAGCATACTGAAGGGTAGGAAAACGCAGAGAAGCTGGTTTAAGTAAAAAACAACACTTACGCCCAAGAAACAAACTCCACAGTCAAAGATCTAAGGCCAATTGCTCTAACAAAAGCATCATATAAAATTTTAATGGGAATCCTGAAAACCAAAATAGGAAAGCATATCAGAAATATGGGAAAAATGAATGAACTGCAATCAGGCTTTACCGCACAAAGGAGAGGAAACGATAATTTATATATTTTACAATACTGCATACAAGAAACATACAGAAGAAAGGACCCATTATTTGTAGTATCAATAGACTTCAAAAAAGCATTTGACTCAGTTAATAGAAAAAAGCTTATTGAGGTCATGATGAAATATAGGCTGCATGCCGAAGTAATAAATGCAGTTGCAAAGATATATACAAATGATGTAACAAGCCTATGCCTTGACATCATAGAACAAAAGGAGCTAAATGTAACTAATGGAATTGGAATAAGACAGGAATGCAATGGCTTAGCTATATTCTTTCTACTAATAACGTAGAAAGATTTCTTCTCTTATGTTTTCTTTATATTTTCTGTAGATTCTTAACGTTGACTTTTCATTCATTTCTTTCTGCCATGCTTTTCTGTCCAAGTTGTTTATTATTTCTCTTAACCGTTTGTCTTTAACTTTTTCAAGTTTACTCAAGTTTATGTTTAGTTCTTTCATATATTCTTTTACTTGCATTATCCAGGTAGAATAGTTTATTCTTGATATTTCTTGAGTAGCAGGAAGAGGCCCCTATTTCAGATCTTAACGCTTTCAAAATTGCTCTATATACTTGATTGTCTATCTTCTGAAATTCATTTATAGTTTTCTTGTCAAGTTTCATGACTTCTATGCATATATGAATGATGGCATCGCTAATCCTTTCCAAGGATTAGCAATTTCAATTGAAAGCGCCAAGTTACACAGCAAGTTGTGCGTTAAGATCTGAAATAGGGGCCTCTTCCTGCTACTCAAGAGATATCAAGAATAAACTATTCTACCTGGATAATGCAAGTAAAAGAATATATGAAAGAACTAAACATAAACTTGAGTAAACTTGAAAAAGTTAAAGACAAACGGTTAAGAGAAATAATAAACAACTTGGACAGAAAAGCATGGCAGAAAGAAATGAATGAAAAGTCAACGTTAAGAATCTACAGAAAATATAAAGAAAACATAAGAGAAGAAATCTGGTATGACAACACCGAAAAAACAATGCTGATCAGTAGGACCAGACTAGGTATACTATGGTTAAATGATAGAAGTAGGATAAAAGGAGAAGATACAAAACATTTATACTGTGAGGAACAAAAGGAAAATTTAGAACATTTCTTACTTTACTGTCTAGCATACAATGAGATTAGAAATAGATATAGTTTTATGCAGCAACCATATCAAGAAAATAAAGAATTAGTAGCAAATATACTCTTAATGGTAGATATACTGAGGGAGAAAGTGGAGAATAGGAAAGATTTTATTTTAAAAAATGTGTTATTTCAGAGAGAAGAAACTCAAACAAACACAAACAAAGGAGGAATAAAACAAGCAAGGGAACCGTTTCAAAGACATATCCCCCCCAACTACTACTATTAGTATTAGCCGACAAAAATTTTATTTGTACTGCAGTCATTTAACAAGCTTCTAATGTCATTTACTCATAAAAAACAACAAATTATACATTAAATTAAAGCTAATAAATTACGACGATGCCCCTAATTTTTAAAATTATATTTTAGAAACAAGAAAAGTTATTGACTGTGATTCAGTGAGTCCAGGTTTTCTTCAAAAAGCGCTAGTAATTATTGGGGCTCAAAACGCATTTACATAATAAAAATAGTATCAAACAAAACATGATATATCAAATTAAAGCTGAGAGTTTTTACTCTTACAATATTGAAAATAGCTTTAGAAATCTGAAAGTTATTGAGGGTAATTCCGCGAATTCCGGACTTTTTTATGGTATGTACTAGATCACAGAATTGACAGATATCCAAAGAGCCAGCCTGAAAGTGGCGAATAACCACTGGTTCCATGCAACGTAAAAGCACGGCCCAAAGCAGCTCCTGTTTCATATTAAAAAAAAGAAAAAAAAAAAAATAAAAAAAAAAAAAACTTCGTCTTTCTTGGAAGGAGTTTGGAGTCACTCAGATTTCATCCCTTTCTCCCGATCCGCAAATTCTTCCAAAAGTATTCCTTCCGGGCTCACAAAGATGCAGCGAAGACTTTTCTGTGCGAGAAACTTTGCCTCCTATTAATTGGTACCTTAGGATCAAAATGCTTTGCAATGTAGCCTGTCCTCTTCGCTTTCGGAAAAGGAAGAGAATCTTCTCCCTCCGCTCACAGTCTTCAGAGACGCCTTGGAAGGCCGAAGGGCATGTTCCAAAGCAAGTAAGGTATTGCAGCAAGCACAAGTGCAACAAGCCAAAGTGGGAGAGAGGGAGAGGAACAAGTATAAATGTGTGTGTATGTCTGTATGTGAGCGCGCTCACTCGATTCATGTATGCATGTGAGTGTGAATGCTTGTGTATGTGCCAGCCAGAATAGGATGGAAGAGGGGAAGGGAATAGTAACGGGAGAAGGGGAATGAATGTTTGAATGCTTAGAATCCATATTTCTTTCTCTCTTCTCCTCTCACCCAAAACTACTAATAAAATTTTTCTGTTTGTCTTTACAGATGCCCCCAATAAATAACTGAAGGAGATGTCGGCTCAAAGAAACCAGATCCAGATGAGGAGGAGCTCCCGGAAAGATCAACACAATTACCCTAGAACCTTCAGGACAAGAAATGGAAAGGGAACTACCTACTAACCTTCGATTTGCGGGGCTTGAAAGTTTTGCACTGGCCTGAAGCAGACCCAAAATTGTACCGATCCTGAAGACTAGTCTACTCTTACAAGACAATCAATGGAAAGTTGGCTCACTTCCTTTGCTTGGGGGAGCGAAGGTTGTGCGCTGACCTAGAACAGACCAGAAAATGTCCGATCCTGGATGAATTAGCCTAAACTTCATACCAGGAAAATAAAGGGTGAACCCAACATTAGCCTACTTATAGAAAATGGTACCGCGATTAGCCTACTCATAAGAAAAATAAATGGGTCCATACAAGAAAATAAATGGTACCCAACGATTAGCCTACTTATAGAAGAAAATAAATGGTACCCGACGATTAGCCTATCATAGAAGAAAATAAATGGTCATACAAGAAAATAAATGGTACCCAACGATTAGCCTACTTATAGAAGAAAATAAATGGTACCCGACGATTAGCCTACTTATAGAAGAAAATAAATGGTACCCAACGATTAGCCTACTCATAGAAGAAAATAAATGGTACCCAACGATTAGCCTACTCATAGAAGAAAAATATGGTACCAACGATTAGCCTACTTATAGAAGAAAAAATAAATGGTACCCCGCCGATTAGCCTCACTCTTACAAGACAATCAAACTGGAAAGTTGGCTCACTTCCTTGCTTGGGGAGCGAAGGTTGTGGCGCTGCTGGCTTTTTTTTAGAACAGACCCAAAATTGTACCTAACCTGACGATTAGCCTACTCATAGAAGAAAATAATTGGAAAGTTGGCTCACTTCCTTTGCTTGGGGGGGCGAAGGTTGTGCGCTGGCCTAGAACAGACCCAAAATTGTACCGATCCTGACGATTAGCCTACTCATAGAAGAAAATAATTGGAAAGTTGGCTCACTTCCTTTGCTTGGGGGGGGCGAAGGTTGTGCGCTGGCTTAGAACATACCCTAAATTGTACCTAACCTAACGATTAGCCTACTCATAGAAGAAAATAATTGGAAAGTTGGCTCACTTCCTTTGCTTGGGGGGGCGAAGGTTGTGCGCTGGCTTAGAACATACCCTAAATTGTACCTAACCTAACGATTAGCCTACTCATAGAAGAAAATAATTGGAAAGTTGGCTCACTTCCTTTGCTTGGGGGAGCGAAAGTTGTGCGCTGGCTTAGAACATACCCTAAATTGTACCTAACCTAACGATTAGCCTACTCATAGAAGAAAATAATTGGAAAGTTGGCTCACTTCCTTTGCTTGGGGGAGCGAAGGTTGTGCGCTGGCTTAGAACATACCCTAAATTGTACCTAACCTAACGATTAGCCTACTCATAGAAGAAAATAATTGGAAAGTTGGCTCACTTCCTTTGCTTGGGGGGGCGAAGGTTGTGCGCTGGCTTAGAACATACCCTAAATTGTACCTAACCTAACGATTAGCCTACTCATGGAAGAAAATAATTGGAAAGTTGGCTCACTTCCTTTGCTTGGGGGAGCGAAGGGGTGTTTGCGCTGGCTTAGAACATACCCTAAATTGTACTAACCTAATGATTAGCCTACTCATAGAGAAATAATGGAAAGTTGGCTCACTTCCTTTGCTTGGGGGGGGCGAAGGTTGTGCGCTGGCTTAGAACATACTCTAAATTGTACCTAACCTAACGATTAGCCTACTCATAGAAGAAAATAATTGGAAAGTTGGCTCACTTCCTTTGCTGGGGGGCAAAGGTTTGTGCGCTGGCTTAGAACATACCCTAAAATTGTACCTAACTAACGATTAGCCTACTCATAGAAGAAAATAATTGGAAAGTGGCTCACTTTCCTTTGCTTGGGGGAGCGTAAGGTTGTGCGCTGGCTTAGAACATACCCTAAATTGTACCTACCTAACGATTAGCCTAACTCATAGAAGAAAAATAATGGGAAAGTGGCTCACTTCCTTTGCTTGGGGGAGCGTTTTAGGTTGTGCAATGGCTTAGAACATACCCTAAATTGTACCTAACCTAACGATTAGCCTACTCATAGAAGAAAATAATTGGAAAGTTGGCTCACTTCCTTTGCTTGGGGGAGCGAAGGTTGTGCGCTGGCTTAGAACATACCCTAAATTGTACCTAACCTAACATTTAGCCTACTCATAGAAGAAAATAATTGGAAAGTTGGCTCACTTCCTTTGCTTGGGGGGGCGAAGGTTGTGCGCTGGCTTAGAACATACCCTAAATTGTACCTAACCTAACGATTAGCCTACTCCAATAGAGAAAAATAATTGGAAAGTTGGCTCACTTCCTTTGCTTGGGGGAGCGTAGGTTGTGCGCTGGCTTAAGAACATTACCCTAAATTGTACCTAACCTAACGATTAGCCTACCCATAGAGAAAATAATTGGAAAGTTGGCCTCACTTCTTTGCTTGGGGGGGCGAAGGTTGTGTGTGGCTTAGAACATACCCTAAATTTTACCTACCCTATCGATTAGCATACTCATAGAAGAAAATAATGGAAAGTTGGCTCCACTCCTTGCTTGGGGGAGGGGAGCGAAGGTTGTGCGTGGCTAGAACAGACCTAAATTGTTTTACTAACCTAACGATTAGCCTACTCATAGAAGAAAATAATTGGAAAGTTGGCTCACTTCCTTTGCTTGGGGGGCGAAGGTTGTGCGCTGGCTTAGAACATACCCTAAATTGTACCTAACCTAACGATTAGCCTACTCATAGAAACAAAATAATTGGAAAGTTGGCTCACTTCCTTTGCTTGCGAAAGGTTGTGCGCTGGCTTAGAACATACTCTTAATTGTACCTAAACCTAACGATTAGCCTACTCATAGAAGAAAATAATTGGAAAGTTGGCTCATTCCTTTGCTTGGGGGAGCGAAGGTTGTGTGCTGGCTAGGAAGATACCTAAATTGTACCTACCTAACCGATTAGCCTACTCATAGAAGAAAAATAATGGAAAGTTGGCTCACTTCCTTTGCTTGGGGGAGCGAAGGTTGTGCGCTGGCTTAGAACATACCCTAAATTGTACCTAACCTAACGATTAGCCTACTCATAGAAGAAAATAATTGGAAAGTTGGCTCACTTCCTTTGTTGGGGGGCTTGGCGAAGGTTGTGCGCTGGCTTAGAACATACCCTAAATTGTACCTTAAAACATAACGATTAGCCTACTCATAGAAGAAAATAATTGGAAAGTTGGTCACTTCTTTGCTTGGGGGAGCGAAGGTTGTGCGCTGGCTTAGAACATACCCTAAATTGTACCTAACCTAACGATTAGCCTACTCATAGAAGAAAATAATTGGAAAGTTGGCTCACTTCCTTTGCTTGGGGGGGCAAAGGTTGTGCGCTGGCTTAGAACATACCCTAAATTCTACCTAACCTAACGATTAGCCTACTCATAGAAGAAAATAATTGGAAAGTTGGCTCACTTCCTTTGCTTGGGGGAGCGAAGGTTGTGCGCTGGCCTAGAACAGAGCCAAAATTGTACCTAACCTAACGATTAGCCTACTCATAGAAGACAAACATTGGAAAGTTGGCTCACTTCCTTTGCTTAGGGGAGCGAAGGTTGTGCGCTGGCCTAGAACAGAGCCAAAATTGTACCTAACCTAATGATTAGCCTACTCATAGAAGACAAACATTGGAAAGTTGGCTCACTTCCTTTGCTTGGGGGAGCGAAGGTTGTGCGCTGGCCTAGAACAGAGCCAAAATTGTACCTAACCTAACGATTAGCCTACTCATAGAAGACAAACATTGGAAAGTTGGCTCACTTCCTTTGCTTGGGGGAGCGAAGGTTGTGCGCTGGCCTAGAACAGACCCAAAATTGTACCGATCCTGACGATTAGCCTACTCATAGAAGACAATCAATGGAAAGTTGGCTCAATTCCTTTGCTTGGGGGGGAACAGCCCAAATTGTACCGATCCTGACGATAAGCCTACTCATAGAAGATAATCAATGGAAAGTTGGCTCACTTCCTTTGCTTGGGGGGGCGAAGATTGTGCGCTGGCCTAGAACAGACCCTGAATTGTACTGATCCTGACGATTAGCCTACTCATAGAAGAAAATAATTGGAAAGTTGGCTCACTTCCTTTGATTGGAGGGGCCGAAAGGTTGGTTGGACGCTGGCCTAGAAACAGGAACCCTGAATTGTACCGGCATCCTGGACGATTAGCCCCTACTCATAGAAGAAAAATAAATGGAAAGTTGGCTCCACTCCCTTTGCTGGGGGTTGGGGGGGCGAAGGTTGTGCGAGCTGCCTTAGAACATACCCACAAAATTGTACCTAAACTGACAAATTAGGCCTACTCATAGAAAAAGTAAAGGAAAGTTAAATTGGAAACTTGGCCACTTCCATTTGCTTGGGGGAGCGAAGGATTGTGGCGCTTGGCTTAGAAACATACCCAAAATTGTACCTAACCGTGGGGACAATTAACCTAACTCCATAGAAGAAAGTAAATGGAAAGGTTAGGCTCACTTGGCCTTTGATTGGGGGGAGCGAAGGTTTGTGTCGCTGGCTTAGAAAAGACCCTAAATGTACTAACCTAAGGATTAGCCTACTCATAGAAGAAAATAATTGGAAGTTTGGCTCACCTTTTCCTTTGTGCGAAGGTTGTGCGCTGGCTTAGAACATACCCTAAATTGTACCTAACCTAACGATTAGCCTACTCATAGAAGAAAATAATTGGAAAGTTGGCTCACTTCCTTTGCTTGGGGGGGCGAAGGTTGTGCGCTGGCTTAGAACATACCCTAAATTGTACCTAACCTAACGATTAGCCTACTCATAGAAGAAAATAATTGGAAAGTTGGCTCACTTCCTTTGCTTGGGGGAGCGAAGGTTGTGCGCTGGCTTAGAAAATACCCTAAATTGTACCTAACCTAACGATTAGCCTACTCATAGAAGAAAATAATTGGAAAGTTGGCTCACTTCCTTTGCTTGGGGGAGCGAAGGTTGTGCGCTGGCTTAGAACATACCCTAAATTGTACCTAACCTAACGATTAGCCTACTCATAGAAGAAAATAATTGGAAAGTTGGCTCACTTCCTTTGCTTGGGGGGGCGAAGGTTGTGCGCTGGCTTAGAACATACCCTAAATTGTACCTAACCTAACGATTAGCCTACTCATAGAAGAAAATAATTGGAAAGTTGGCTCACTTCCTTTGCTTGGGGGAGCGAAGGTTGTGCGCTGGCTTAGAACATACCCTAAATTGTACCTAACCTAACGATTAGCCTACTCATAGAAGAAAATAATTGGAAAGTTGGCTCACTTCCTTTGCTTGGGGGGGCGAAGGTTGTGCGCTGGCTTAGAACATACCCTAAATTGTACCTAACCTAACGATTAGCCTACTCATAGAAGAAAATAATTGGAAAGTTGGCTCACTTCCTTTGCTTGGGGGCGAAGGTTTGTGCGCTGGCTTAGAACATACCCCTAAATTGTACCTAACCTAACGATTAGCCTACTCATAGAAGAAAATAATTGGAAAGTTGGTCACTTCCTTTGCTTGCGAGCGAGGTTGTGCGCTGGCTTAGAACAGACCCTAAATTGTACCTAACCTAACGATTAGCCTACTCATAAAAGAAAATAATTGGAAAGTTGGCTCACTTCCTTTGCTTGGGGGGGCGAAGGTTGTGCGCTGGCTTAGAACATACCCTAAATTGTACCTAACCTAACGATTAGCCTACTCATAGAAGAAAATAATTGGAAAGTTGGCTCACTTCCTTTGCTTGGGGGAGCGAAGGTTGTGCGCTGGCCTAGAACAGACCCAAAATTGTACCTAACCTAACGATTAGCCTACTCATAGAAGACAAACATTGGAAAGTTGGCTCACTTCCTTTGCTTGGGGGAGCGAAGGTTGTGCGCTGGCCTAGAACAGAGCCAAAATTGTACCTAACCTAACGATTAGCCTACTCATAGAAGACAAACATTGGAAAGTTGGCTCACTTCCTTTGCTTGGGGGAGCAAAGGTTGTGCGCTGGCCTAGAACAGAGCCAAAATTGTACCTAACCTAACGATTAGCCTACTCATAGAAGACAAACATTGGAAAGTTGGCTCACTTCCTTTGCTTGGGGGAGCGAAGGTTGTGCGCTGGCCTAGAACAGACCCAAAATTGTACCGATCCTGACGATTAGGCTACTCATAGAAGACAAATCATGGAAAGTTGGCTCAGTTCCTTTGCTTGGGGGGCGAAGGTTGTGCTCTGGCCTTAGACCAGGGTGGCCTAGACAAGAAACCCCTTGGGAATTGTACCGATCCTTGACGATTAGCCTACTCATAGAAGTAATCAATGGCAAGTTAGGCTCACATTCCTTTGCTTGGGGGGGCGGGGAGCGAATTGGTGCGCTGGCCTAGAACAGACCCTGAATTGTACCGATCTTGACGATTAGCCTACTCATAGAAGAAAATCATTGGAAAGTTGGCTCACTTCCTTTGCTTGGGGGAGCGAAGGTTGTGCGCTGGCCTAGAACAGACCCTGAATTGTACCGATCCTGACGATTAGCCTACTCATAGAAGAAAATAAATGAAAAGTTGGCTCACTTCCTTTGCTTGGGGGGGCGAAGGTTGTGCGCTGGCTTAGAACATACCCAAAATTGTACCTAACCTGACAATTAGCCTACTCATAGAAGAAAGTAAATGGAAAGTTGGCTCACTTCATTTGCTTGGGGGAGCGAAGGTTGTGCGCTGGCTTAGAACATACCCAAAATTGTACCTAACCTGACAATTAGCCTACTCATAGAAGAAAGTAAATGGAAAGTTGGCTCACTTCCTTTGCTTGGGGGAGCGAAGGTTGTGCGCTGGCTTAGAACATACCCAAAATTGTACCTAACCTAACGATTAGCCAACTCATAGAAGACAATCAATGGAAAGTTGCCTCACTTCCTTTGCTTGGGGGGGCGAAGGTTGTGCGCTGGCCTAGAACAGACCCTGAATTGTACCGATCCTGACGATTAGCCTACTCATAGAAGACAATTAATGGAAAGTTGGCTCACTTCCTTTGCTTGGGGGGGCGAAGGTTGTGCGCTGGCTTAGAACATACCCTAAATTGTACCTAACCTGATGATTAGCCAACTCATAGAAGAAAATAATTGGAAAGTTGGCTCACTTCCTTTGCTTGGGGGGGCGAAGGTTGTGCGCTGGCTTAGAACATACCCAATATTGTACCTAACCTGACGATTAGCCTACTCAAAGAAGAAAATAATTAGAAAAAGTTTGGCTCACTTCTTTGCTTGGGGGGAGCGAAGGTTGTGCGCTGGCTTCGAACATCCCTAAATTGTACCCTAACTGACGATTAGCCTACTCATTGAAGAAAATAATTTGAAGTTGGCTCATTCTCTTTGCTTGGGGGGGGGCGAAAGGTTGTGCGCTGGCCTAGAACAGATCCAAAATTGTAACCGATCCGGACAATTGCCTACACCCCTCATAGAAGACAGCAATGGAAAGTTGGCTCCTTCCTTTTGCTTGGGGAGCGAAGGTTGTGCGCGCTGACCTAGAACAGACCCAAATTGTACCGATCCTGACGATTAGCCTACTCATAAGAAGAAATAAATGGAAGTTGGCTCACTCTTCCTTTGCTTGGGGGAGCGAAGGTTGTGTGCTTGCTAGAACAACCCAAATTTGTACCGATCCTGACAATTAGCCTCCTCATAGAATAAATAAATTGAAAGTTGGCCTCACTTCCTTTGCTTGGGGCGCGAAGGTTGTGCGCAGGCCTAGAACAGACCCAAAATAGTACCTAACCTGACGATTAGCCTACTCATAGAAGAAAATAAATGGAAAGTTGGCTCACTTCCTTTGCTTGGGGGAGCGAAGGTTGTGCGCTGACTTAGAACAGACCCAAAATTGTACCTAACCTGACGATTAGCCTACTCATAGAAGAAAATAAATGGAAAGTTGGCTCACTTCCTATGCTTGGGGGAGCGAAGTTTGTGTGCTGGCCTAGAACAGACCCAAATTTGTACCGATCCTGACAATTAGCCTACTCATAGAAGAAAATAAATGGAAAGTTGGCTCACTTCCTTTGCTTGGGGGAGCAAAGGTTGTGCGCTGGCCTAGAACAGACCCAAAATTGTACCTAACCTGACGATTAGCCTACTCATAGAAGAAAATAAATGGAAAGTTGGCTCACTTCCTTTGCTTGGGGGGGCGAAGGTTGTGCGCTGGCCTAGAACAGACCCGAAATTGTACGTAACCTGATGATTAGCCTACTCATAGAAGAAAATAAATGGAAAGTTGGCTCACTTCCTTTGCTTGGGGGGGTGAAGGTTGTGCGCTGACCTAGAACAGACCCAAAATTGTACCGATCCTGATAATTAGCCTACTCATAGAAGAAAATAAATGGAAAGTTGGCTCACTTCCTTTGCTTGGGGGAGCGAAGGTTGTGCGCTGACCTAGAACAGACCCAAAATTGTACCGATCCTGATAATTAGCCTACTCATAGAAGAAAATAAATGGAAAGTTGGCTCACTTCCTTTGCTTGGGGGGGGCGAAGGTTGTGCGCTGACCTAGAACAGACCCAAAATTGTACCGATCCTGACGATTAGCCTACTCATAGAAGAAAATAAATGGAAAGTTGGCACACTTCCTTTGCCTTGGGGAGCGAAGGTTGTGTGCTGGCCTAGAACAGACCAAATTTGTACCGATCCTGACAATTAGCCTACTCATAGAAGAAAATAAATGGAAAGTTGGCTCACTTCCTTTGCTTGGGGGAGCGAAGGTTGTGCGCTGGCCTAGAACAGACCCAAAATTGTACCGATCCTGACGATTAGCCTACTCATAGAAGAATATAAATGGAAAGTTGGCTGACTTCCTTTGCTTGGGGGAGCGCAGGTTGTGTGCTGGCCTAGAACAGACCCAAAATTGTACCGATCCTGACGATTAGCCTACTCATAGAAGAAAATAAATTTGAAGTTGGCTCACTTCCTTTGCTTGGGGGAGCAAAGGTTGTGCGCTGACATACAACAGACCCAAAATTGTACCTAACCTGACGATTAGCCTACTCATAGAAGAAAATAAATGGTACCTGACGATTAGCCTACTCATAGAAGAAAATAAATGGTACCTGACGATTAGCCTACTCAAAGAAGAAAATAAATGGTACCTGAAGATTAGCCTACTCAAAGAAGAAAATAAATGGTACCTGACGATTAGCCTACTCAAAGAAGAAAAAAAATGGAAAGTTGGCTCACTTCCTTTGCTTGTGGGAGCAAAGGTTGTGCGCTGCCTAGAACAGACCCAAAATTGTACCTAACCTGACGATTTAGCCTACTCATAGAAGAAAATAAATGGAAAGTTGGCTCACTTCCTTTGCTTGGGGGGATGAAGGTTGTGTGGTGGCCTAGAACAGACCCAAAATTGTACCTAACCTGACGATTAGCCTACTCATAGAAGAAAATAAATGGAAAGTTGGCTCACTTCCTTTGCTTGGGGGGGCGAAGGTTGTGCGCTGACCTAGAACAGACCCAAAATTGTACCGATCCTAATAATTAGCCTACTCATAAAATAATATAAATGGAAAGTTGGCTCACTTCCTTTGCTTGGGGGGCGAAGGTTGTGCGCTGACCTGGAACAGACCCAAAATTGTACCTAACCTGACGATTAGCCTACTCATAGAAGAAAATAAATGGAAAATTGGCTCACTTCCTTTGCTTGGGGGGGCGAAGGTTGTGCGCTGGCCTAGAACAGACCCAAAATTGTACCTAACCTAACGATTAGCCTACTCATAGAAGAAAATAAATGGAAAGTTGGCTCACTTCCTTTGCTTGGGGGGGTGAAGGTTGTGCGCTGACCTAAGAAACAGACCCAAATTGTTACGAACTGGAAATAATTAAGCTACCCTCCCCTAAGAAGAAAATACAAATGGAAAGTTGGCTCACCTTGCTTTCTTGGGGGAGCGAAGGTTGTGCGCTGACCTTAGAACAGAACCCCAAAATTGTTTGTACCGATCCTGATAATTAGCCTACTCATAGAAGAAAATGGAAAGTGGCTCACCTTCCTGCCTTGGGGAGCGAAGGTGTGCGCTGACCTTAGACGGACCCAAAATTGTACGATCCTGGACGTACCTCAATAGAAGAAATGGAAAGTTGGCTCACTTCCTTTGCTTGGGGAGAAGTTGGTGCGCTACTAGAACAGACCCAAAATTGTACCGATCCTGAATAAATTGCCTATCCATGAAGAACTAA
Organism: Macrobrachium nipponense; assembly: GCF_015104395.2. NCBI lineage: Eukaryota > Metazoa > Arthropoda > Malacostraca > Decapoda > Palaemonidae > Macrobrachium > Macrobrachium nipponense. Next base: position 47,265,386 of record NC_061100.1, read on the forward strand.
ATGGAAAGTTGGCTTACTTCCTTTGCTTGGGGGAGCGAAGGTTGTGCGCTGGCCTAGAACAGACCCAAAATTGTACCTAACCTGACGATTAGCCTACTCATAGAAGAAAATAAATGGAAAGTTGGCTCACTTCCTTTGCTTGGGGGGAGCGAAGGTTGTGCGCTGACCTAGAACAGACCCAAAATTGTACTGATCCTGACAATAAGCCTACTCATAGAAGAAAATAAATGGAAAGTTGGCTCACTTCCTTTGCTTGGGGGAGCGAAGGTTGTGCGCTGGCCTAGAACAGACCCAAAATAGTACCTACCCTGACGATTAGCCTACTCATAGAAGAAAAAATAAATGGAAAGTTGGCCTCACTTCCTTTGACCTTTGCTTGGGGGGTGGGGGGAGCGAAGGTTGTGCGCTGACTTAGACAGACAAAAATTGTACCTCAACTGACGATTAGCCTACTCATAAAAAAAAAACGCCAAATGGAAAGTTGGCTCACTTCCTTTGCTTGGGGGGAGCGAAAGGTTGTGTGCTGGACCTAGAACAGACCCAAATTTGTACGATCCTGACAATTAGCCTACTCTTAGAAGAAAATAAATGGAAAGTTGGCTCACTTCCTTTGCTTGGGGGAGCAAAGGTTGTGCGCTGGCCTAGAACAGACCCAAAATGTACCTAACCTGACGATTAGCCTACTCATAGAAGAAAATAAATGGAAAGTTGGCTCACTTCTTTGCTGGGGCGAAGGTTGTGCGCTGACCTAGAACAGACCCAAAATTGTACGATCCTGATAATTAGCCTACTCCATAGAAAGAAATAAAATGGAAAGTTGGCTCACTTCCTTTGCTTGGGGGAGCGAAGGTTGTGCGCTGACCTAGAACAGACCCAAAATTGTACCGATCCTGATAATTAGCCTACTCATAGAAGAAAATAAATGGAAAGTTGGCTCACTTCCTTTGCTTGGGGGGGGCGAAGGTTTTGCGCTGACCTAGAACGACCCAAAATTGTACCGACCCTGACGATTAGCCTACTCATAGAAGAAAAAAAATGGAAAGTTGGCTCACCCTTCCTTGCTTGGGGGAGCGAAGGTTGTGTGCTGGCCTAGAACAGACCCAAAATTGTAACGATCCTGACGATTAGCCTCTCATAGAAGAAAAATAAATGGAAAGTTGGCTCACTTCCTTCCTTTTGCTTGGGGGAGCGAAGGTTTGTGCGCTGACCTAGAACAGACCCAAAAAATTGTACCGACCCTGACGATTAGCCCTATCCATAGAAGAAAATAAATGGGAAAAGTTGGCTCCAACATTTCCTTTGCTGGGGGGAGCGAAGGTTGTGCGCTGGCCTGGAACAGACCCAAAATTGTACCGATCCTGACGATTAGCCTACTCATAGAAGAATATAAATGGAAAGTTTGGCTCTATTCCTTTGCTTGGGGAGCGCAGGTTGTGTGCTGGCCAGAACAGACCCAAAATTTACCGATCCTGACGATTAGCCTACTCATAGAAGAAAATAAATTTAAAGTTCGCTCACTTCCTTTGCTTGGGGGACAAAAGTTGTGCGCTGACCTACAACAGACCCAAAATTGTACCTAACCTGATGATTTAGCCTACTCATAGAAGAAAATAATGGTACCTGACGATTAGCCTACTCCATAGAAGGAAATAAATGGTACCTGACGATTAGCCTACTCAAAGAAAAGGAAAATAAATGGTACCTGACGATTAGCCTACTCAAAGAAGAAAAAAATGGAAGTTGCTCACTTCCTTTGCTTGGGGGAGCAAAGGTTTTTGCGCTGGACTAGAACAGACCCAAAATTGTACCTAACCTGACGATTAGCCTACTCATAGAAGAAAATAAATGGAAAGTTTGCTCACTTCCTTTGCTTGGGGGGGCGAAGGTTGTGTGCTGGCCCTAGAACAGACCCCAAATTGTACCTAACCTGACGATTTAGCCTACTCATAGAAGAAAATACTATGGAAAGTTGGCTCACTTCCTTTGCTTGGGGGGCGAAGGTTTGGTGCGCTGACCTAGAAACAGACCAAAATTGTACTCCATCCTAATAATTAGCCTACTCATAGAATAAAATAAATGGAAAGTTGGCTCACTTCCTTTGCTTGGGGGAGCGCGGGAAGGTTGTGTGCTGACCTAGAACAGACCCAAAACCCATTATAACCTGACGATTAGCCTACTCCATAGGAAGAAAATAAATGGAAAAGTTGGCTCACTTCCTTTGCTTGGGGGGGCGAAGGTTGTGTGCTGGCCTAGAACGAGACCCAAAATTGTACCTATCTAACGATTAGCCTACTCATAGAAGAAAAATAAATGGAAAGTTGGCTCACTTCCTTTGCTTGGGGGGTGGGGGGGCGAAGGTTGTGCGCTGACCTAGAAAAACAGACCCAAATTTGTTACCGATCCTGATAATTAGCCTACCTCATAGAAGAAAATAAATGGAAAGTGGCTCACTTCCTTTGCTTGGGGGGGCGAAGGTGTGCGCTGACCTAGAACAGACCCAAAAACTTGTACCAAATCCTGATAATTAGCCTACTCATAGAAGAAAATAAATGGAAAGTTGGCTCACTTCCTTTGCTTGGGGGAGCGAAGGTTGTGCGCTGACCTAGAACAGACCCAAAATTGTACCGATCCTGACGATTAGCCTACTCATAGAAGAAAAATAAATAAATGGAAAGTTGGCTCAACCTTCCTTTGCTTGGGGGAGCGAAGGTTGTGTGCTGGCCTACAACAGACCCAAATTTATACTGCTCCTGGACAATTAGCCTACTCATAGAAGAAAAATAAAATGGAAAGTTGGCTCACTTCTTTGCTTGGGGGGAGCGAAGGTTGTGCGCTGGCCTAGAACAGACGCAAAATAGTACCTAATCTGACGATTAGCCTACTCATAAAAGAAAATAAATGGAAAGTTGGCTCACTTCCTTTGCTTGGGGGGGAGCGAAGGTTGTGCGCTGACTTAGAACAGACCCAAAATTGTACCTAACCTGACGATTAGCCTACTCATAGAAGAAAATAAATGGAAAGTTGGCTCACTTCCTTTGCTTGGGGGAGCGAAGGTTGTGTGCTGGCCTAGAACAGACCCAAATTTGTACCGATCCTGACAATTAGCCTACTCATAGAAGAAAAATAAATGGAAAGGTTGGCTGACTTCCTTTGCTTGGGGAGCAAAGGTTGTGCGCTGGCCTAGAACAGACCCAAAATTGTACCTAACCTGACGATTAGCCTACTCATAGAAGAAAAGAAATGGAAAGTTGGCTCACTTACTTTGCTTGGGGGGCGAAGGTTGTGCGCTGGCCTAGAACAGACCCAAAATTGTACCTAACCTGACGATTAGCCTACTCATAGAAGAAAATAAATGGAAAGTTGGCTCACTTCCTTTGCTTGGGGGGGCGAAGGTTGTGCGCTGACCTAGAACAGACCCAAAATTGTACCGATCCTGATAATTAGCCTACTCATAGAAGAAAATAAATGGAAAGTTGGCTCACTTCCTTTGCTTGGGGGAGCGAAGGTTGTGCGCTGACCTAGAACAGACCCAAAATTGTACCGATCCTGATAATTAGCCTACTCATAGAAGAAAATAAATGGAAAGTTGGCTCACTTCCTTTGCTTGGGGGAGCGTAGGTTGTGCGCTGGCTTAGAACAGACCCAAAATTGTACCTAACCTGACGATTAGCCTACTCAAAGAAGAAAATAAATGGAAAGTTGGCTCACTTCCTTTGCTTGGGGGAGCGAAGGTTGTGCGCTAGCCTAGAACAGACCCAAAATTGTACCGATCCTGACGATTAGCCTACTCATAGAAGAAAATAAATGGAAAGTTGGCTCACTTCCTTTGCTTGGGGGAGCGAAGGTTGTGTGCTGGCCTAGAACAGACCCAAATTTGTACCGATCCTGACAATTAGCCTACTCATAGAAGAAAATAAATGGAAAGTTGGCTCACTTCCTTTGCTTGGGGGAGCGAAGGTTGTGCGCTGGCCTAGAACAGACCCAAAATTGTACCTAACCTGACGATTAGCCTACTCATAGAAGAAAATAAATGGAAAGTTGGCTCACTTTCTTTGCTCGGGGGAGCGAAGGTTGTGTGCTGACCTAGAACAGACCTAAAATTGTACCTATCCTGACGAATAGCCTACTCATAGAAGAAAATAAATGGAAAGTTGGCTCACTTTCTTTGCTTGGGGAGCGAAGGTTGTGTGCTGGCCTAGAACAGACCCAAATTTGTACCAGAATCCTGACAATTAGCCTACTCATAGAAGAAAATAAATGGAAAGTTGGGCTCACTTCCTTTGCTTGGGGGAGCAAAGGTTGTGTGCTGGCCTAGAACAGACCAAAAATTGTACTTAAACCTGACAATTAGCCTATCCTAGAAGAAAATAAATGGAAAGTTGGGGCTCACTTCCTTTGCTTGGGGGGGCGAAGATTGTGCGCTGGCCTAGAACAGACCCAAAATTGTACCTAACCTGACAATTAGCCTACTCATAGAAGAAAATAAATGGAAAGTTGGCTCACTTCCTTTGCTTGGGGGGAAGAAGGTTGTGCGCTGACCTAGAACAGACCCAAAATTGTACTGATCCTGATAATTAGCCTACTCATAGAAGAAAACAAATGGAAAGTTGGCTCACTTCCTTTGCTTGGGGGAGCGAAGGTTGTGCGCTGACCTAGAACAGACCCAAAATTGTACTGATCCTGATAATTAGCCTACTCATAGAAGAAAATAAATGGAAAGTTGGCTCACTTCCTTTGCTTGGGGGGGCGAAGGTTGTGCGCTGACCTAGAACAGACCCAAAATTGTACCGATCCTGACGATTAGCCTACTCATAAAAGAAAATAAATGGAAAGTTGGCTCACTTCCTTTGCTTGGGGGAATGAAGGTTGTGTGCTGGCCTAGAACAGACCCAAATTTGTACCGATCCTGACAATTAGCCTACTCATAGAAGAAAATAAATGGAAAGTTGGCTCACTTCCTTTGCTTGTGGGGGCGAAGGTTGTGCGCTGGCCTGGAACAGACCCAAAATTGTACCGATCCTGACGATATGCTACTCATAGAAGAATATAAATGGAAAGATGGCTCACTTCCTTTGCTTGGGGAGCGAAGTTGTGTGCTGGCATAGAACAGACCCAAAATTGTACCAAGATGGCCTGACGATTAGAGCCATACTCATAGAAGAAAATAAATTTAAAGTTGGCTCACTTCCTATGCTTGGGGGAGCAAAGATTGTGCGCTGACCTACTACAGACCCAAAAATTGTAACCTAACCCAAACATTGTACCTACCTGACGATTAGCCTACTCATAGAACAAAATAAATGGTACCTGACGATTAGCCTACTCATAGAAGAAAATAAATGGTACCTGGCGATTAGCCTACTCATAGAAGAAAGTAAATGGAAAGTTGGCTCACTTCCTATGGCTTGGGGGAGCGAAGGGTTGTGCGCTGACCTAGAACAGACCAAAATGTACCAATCCTGATAATTAGCTTACTCATAGAAGAAAATAAATGGAAAGTTGGCTCACTTCCTTTGCATGGAGGAGCGAAGGTTATGCGCTGGCCTAGAACAGACCCAAAATTGTACCAATCCTGACGATTAGCCTACTCATAGAAGAAAATAAATGGAAAGTTGGATCACTTCCTTTGCTTGGGGGAGCGAAGGTTGTGCGCTGACCTAGAACAGACACAAAATTGTACCGATCCTGACGATTAGCCTACTCATAAAAGAAAATAAATGGAAAGTTGGCTCATTTCCTTTGCTTGGGGGAGCGAAGGTTGTGCGCTAGCCTAGAACGGACCCAAAATTGTACCGATCCTGACGATTAGCCTACTCATAGAAGAAAATAAATTTAAAGTTGGCTCACTTCCTTTGCTTGGGGGAGCGAAGGTTGTGGGCTGACCTAGAACAGACCCAAATTGTACCTAACCTGACGATTAGCCTACTCATAGAAGAAAATGAATGGAAAGTTGGCTCACTTCCTTTGCTTGGGGGAGCGAAGGTTGTGCGCTGGCCTAAAACAGACCCAAAATTGTACCGATTCTGACGATTAGCCTACTCATAGAAGAATATAAATGGAAAGGTGGCTCACTTCCTTTGCTTGGGGGAGCGAAGGTTGTGTGCTGGCCTAGAACAGACCCAAAATTGTACCGATCCTGACGATTAGCCTACTCATAGAAGAAAATAAATTTAAAGTTGGCTCACTTCCTTTGCTTGGGGGAGCAAAGATTGTGCGCTGACCTACAACAGACCCAAAATTGTACCTAACCTGACGATTAGCCTACTCCTAGAAGAAAATAAATGATACCTGACGATTAGCCTTCTCATAAAAGAAAATAAATTGTACCTGACGATTAGCCTACTCATAGAAGAAAGTGAATGGAAAGTTGGCTCACTTCCTTTGCTTGGGGGAGCGAAGGTTGTGCGCTGACCTAGAACAGACCCAAAATTGTACCAATTCTGATAATTAGCTTACTCATAGATGAAAATAAATGGAAAGTTGGCTCACTTCCTTTGCTTGGAGGAGCGAAGGTTGTGCGCTGGCCTAGAACAGACCCAAATTGTACCAATCCTGACGATTAGCCTACTCATAGAAGAAAATAAATTTAAAGTTGGCTCACTTCCTTTGCTTGGGGGAGCGAAGGTTGTTCGCTGACCTAGAACAGACCCAAAATTGTACCGATCCTGACGATTAGCTTACTCATAGAAGAAAATAAATGGCAAGTTGGCTCACTTCCTTTGCTTGGGGGAGCAAAGGTTGTGCGCTGGTCTATAACAGATCCAAAATTGTACCGATCCTGACGATTAGCCTACTCATAGAAGACAATCAATGGAAAGTTGGCTCACTTCCTTTACTTGGGGGAGCGAAGGTTGTGCGCTGACCTAGAACAGACCCAAATTGTACCGATTCTGACGATTAGCCTACTCATAGAAGAAAATAAATGGCAAGTTGGCTCACTTCCTTTGCTTCGGGGAGCGAAGGTTGTGTGCTGGCCTAGAACAGACCAAAATTTTATCGATCCTGACGATTAGCCTACTCATAGAAGAAAATAAATGGAAAGTTGGCTCACTTCCTTTGCTTGGGGGAGCGAAGATTGTGCGCTGACCTAGAACAGACCCAAAATTGTACTGATCCTGATAATTAGCCTACTCATAGAAGAAAATAAATGGCATGTTGGCTCACTTCCTTTGCTTGGGGGAGCGAAGGTTGTGCCCTGGCCTAGAACAGACCCAAAATTGTACCGATCCTGATGATTAACCTACTCATAGAAGAAAATAAATGGAAAGTTGGCTCACTTCCTTTGCTTGGGGGAGCGAAGGTTGTGCTCTGACCTAGAACAGACCCAAAATTGTACCGATCCTGACGATTAGCCTACTCATAGAAGAAAATAAATGGCAAGTTGGCTCACTTCCTTTGCTTGGGGGAGCGAAGATTGTGCTCTGGCCTAGAACAGACCAGAAATTGTACCGATCCTGACGATTAGCCTACTCATAGAAGAAAATAACTGGAATATTGGCTCACTTCCTTTGCTTGGGGGGGCGAAGGTTGTGCGCTGGCCTAGAAAAGACCCAAAATTGTACCGATCCTGACGATTAGCCTACTCATAGAAGAAAATAAATTTAAAGTTGGCTCACTTCCTTTGCTTGGGGGAGCGAAGGTTGTGCGCTGGCCTAGAACAGACCCAAAATTGTACTGATCCTGACGATTAGCCTACTCATAGAAGAAAATAAATGGCAAGTTGGCTCACTTCCTTTGCTTGGGGGAGCGAAGGTTGTGCGATGACCTAGAACAGACCCAAAATTGTATCGATCCTGACGATTAGCCTACTCATGAAAGAAAATAAATGGTACCTGACGATTAGCCTACTCATAGAAGAAAGTAAATGGAAAGTTGGCTCACTTCCTTTGCTTGGAGGAGCGAAGGTTGTGCGCTGACCTAGAACAGACCCAAAATTGTACCTAACCTGACGATTAGCCTACTCATAGAAGAAAATAAATGGAAAGATGGCTCAATTCCTTTGCTTGGGGGTGCGAAGGTTGTGCGCTGGCCTAGAACAGACCCAAAATTGTACCAATCCTGACGATTAGCCTACTCATAGAAGAAAATAAATGGAAAGTTGGCTCACTTCCTTTGCTTGGGGGAGCGAAGGTTGTGCGCTGGCAAAGAACAGACCCAAAATTGTACCGATCCTGACAATTAGCCTACTCTTAGAAAAAATAAATGGAAAAGTTCGGATCCACTTCCTTTGCTTATTGGGGGACGCGTAAGGTTGTGCGCTGGCCTAGAACCAGACCCAAAAATTGTTTTAACCTATCATGACAATTAGCGTACTCATAGAAGAAAATAAATTTAAAGTTGGCTCACTTCCTTTACTTGGGGGTGCGAAAGTTGTGCGCTGATCTAGAACAGACCCAAAATTGTACCTAACCTGACGATTAGCCTACTCATAGAAGAAAATAAATGGAAAGTTGGCTCACTTTCTTTGCTTGGGGGAGCGAAGGTTGTGCGCTGGCCTAGAACAGACCCAAAATTGTACCGATCCTGACGATTAGTCTACTCATAGAAGATAATAAATGGAAAGTTGGCTCACTTCCTTTGCTTGGGGGAGCGAAGGTTGTGGGGCGTGACCTAGAACAGACCCAAATTTTGTACCGATCCTGATGATTAAGCCTACTCATAGAAAAAAATAAATGGGAAAGTTGGCTCCACATTCCTTGCTTGGGGGAGTGAAGTTTGTGCGCTGGCCTAAAAACAGACCCCAAAAAAGGGAAAATTGTACGGATCCTTGACGATTTTAGCCTACTCATAAGAAAAGAAATGTAAAAATTTAAAGTTGGCTCATTTCCTTTGCTTGAGGGAGCGAAGCTTGTGCGCTGGCCTAGAACAGACCCAGAATTGTACCAATTCTGACGATTAGCCTACTCATAGAAGAAAAATAATTTAAAGTTGGCTCACTTCCTTTGCTTGGGGGAGCGAAGGGTGTGCGCTGGCCTAGAACAGACCCAAAATTGTACCGATACTGACGATTAGCCTACTCATAGAAGAAAATAAATGGCAAGTTGGCTCACTTCTTTTGCTTGGGGGAGCGAAGGTTGTGCGCTGGCCTAGAACAGACCCAAAATTGTATCGATCCTGACGATTAGCCTACTCATAGAAGACAATCAATGGCAAGTTGGCTCACTTCCTTTGCTTGGGGGAGCGAAGGTTGTGTGCTGACCTAGAACAGACCCAAATTGTACCGATCCTGATGATTAGCCTACTCATAGAAGAAAATAAATGGCAAGTTGGCTCACTTCCTTTGCTTGGGGGAGCAAAGGTTGTGTGCTGGCCTAGAACAGACCAAAATTGTACCCATCCTGACAATTAGCCTACTCATAGAAGAAAATATATGGAAAGTTGGTTCACTTCCTTTGCTTGGGGGAGCGAAGATTGTGCGCTGACCTAGAACAGACCCAAAATTGTACCGATCCTGACAATTAGCCTACTCATAGAAGAAAATAAATGGCAAGTTGGCTCACTTCCTTTGCTTGGGAGAGCGAAGGTTGTGCGCTGGCCTAGAACAGACCCAAAATTGTACCGATCCTGACGATTAGCCTACTCATAGAAGAAAATAAATTGAAAGTTGGCTCACTTCCTTTGCTTGGGGGAGCGAAGGTTGTGCGCTGACCTAGAACAGACCCAAAATTGTACCCATCCTGACGATTAGCCTACTCATAGAAGAAAATAAATGGCAAGTTGGCTCACTTCCTTTGCTTGGGGGAGCGAAGGTTGTGCGCTGGCTTAGAACAGACCAGAAATTGTACCGATCCTGACGATTAGCCTATTCATAGAAGAAAATAAATGGAATGTTGGCTCACTTCCTTTGCTTGGGGGGGCGAAGGTTGTGTGCTGGCCTAGAAAAGACCCAAAATTTTACCGATCCTGACGAGTAGCCTACTCATAGAAGAAAATAAATGGAAAGTTGGCTCACTTCCTTTGTTTGGGGGGGCGAAGGTTGTGCGCAGACCTAGAACAGACCAAAAATTGTACCGATCCTGACGATTAGCATACTCATAGAAGAAAATAAATGGTACCTAACGATTAGCCTACTTATAGAAGAAAATAAATGGAAAGTTGGCTCACTTACTTTGCTTGGGGGAGCGAAGGTTTTGCGCTGGCCTAGAACAGACCCAAAATTTTACCGATCCTCACGATTAGCCTACTCATAGAAGAAAATAAATGGTACCTGACGATTAGCCTACTCATAGAAGAAAATAAATGGTACCTGACGATTAGCCTATTCATAGAAGAAAATAAATGGAAAGTTGGCTCACTTCCTTTGCTTTGGGGCGGCGAAGGTTGTGCGCTGGCCTAGAACAGACCCAAAATTGTACCTAACCTAACAACTATCCTACTCATAGAAGACAATCAATGGAAAGTTGGCTCACTTCCTTTGCTTGGGGGGGCGAAGATTGTGCGCTGGCCTAGAACAGACCCAAAATTGTACCGATCCTGACGATTAGCCTACTCATCGAAGAAAATAAATGGAAAGTTGGCTCACTTTCTTTGCTGGGGTGGGTGAAGGTTGTGCGCTGGCTTAGAACATACCCAAAATTGTACCTAACCTAACGATTAGCCTACTCATAGAAGAAAATAAATGGAAAGTTGGCTCACTGGCGTTTGCTTGGGGGGGCGAAGGTTGTGTGCTGGCTGAGAACATACCCAAAATTGTACTAGCCTGACGATTAGCCCAACTCATAGTAAAAATAAATGGAAAAAGTTGGCTCACTTTCTTTCTTTGCTGGGGTGAAGGTTGTGCGCTGGCTTAGAACATACCCAAATTGTACCTAACCTGACGATTTAGCCAACTCACGAGAGAAAAAATAAAATGGAAAGTTGGCTCACTTCTTTGCTTTGGAGGGGCGAAGGTTGTTGCGCTGGCTTAGAACATACCCAAAATTGTACTAACCTGACGATTAGCCAACTCAATAGAAGACAATCAATGGAAAGTTGGCTCAACTTCCTTTGCTTGGGGGGGTTGAAGGTTGTGCGCTGGCTTAGAAAACATACCAAAAATTGTACCTAACCTGACGATTACCTTACTTCAATAGAAGCAACCAATGGAAAGTTGGCTCACTTCCTTTGCTTGGGGGGGCGAAGGTTGTGCACTGGCTTAGAACATACCCTCAATTGTACCTAACCTGATGATTAGCCAACTCATAGAATACAATCAATGGAAAGTTGGCTCACTTCCTTTGCTTGGGGGGGCAAAGGTTGTGCGCTGGCTTAGAACATACCCAAAATTGTACCTAACCTGACGATTACCCTACTCATAGAAGACAATCAATGGAAAGTTGGCTCACTTCCTTTGCTTGGGGGGCGAAGGTTGTGTGCTGGCTTATAACATACCCAAAATTATACCGATCCTGACTTTTAGCCTACTCATAGAAGACAATTAATGGAAATTTGGCTCACTTCCTTTGCTTGAGGGGGTGAAGGTTGTGCGCTGGCTTAGAACATACCCAAAATTGTACCTAACCTGACGATTACCCTACTCATAGAAGACAATTAATGGAAAGTTGTCTCACTTCCTTTGCTTGGGGGGGCGAAGTTTGTGCGCTGGCCTAGAACAGACACAAAATTGTACCGATCCTGACGATTAGCCTACTCATAGAAAACAATCAATGGAAAGTTGGCTCACTTCCTTTGCTTGTGGGGGTGAAGGTTGTGCGCTGGCTTAGAACATACCCAAAATTGTACCTAACCTGACAATTAGCCTACTCATAGAAGAAAATAAATGGTACCTGACGATTAGCCTACTCATAGAAGACAATCAATGGAAAGTTGGCTCACTTCCTTTGCTTGGGGGGGCGAAGGTTGTGCGCTGGCTTAGAACAGACCCAAAATTGTACCGATCCTGACGATTAGCCTACTCATAGAAGAAAATAAATGGAAAGTTGGCTTACTTCCTTTGCTTTGGGGGGGGGGGGGTGAAGGTTGTGCCCTGGCTTAGAACATACCTAAAATTGTACCTAACCTGACGATTAGCCTACTCATAGAAGAAAATAAATGGAAAGTTGGCTCACTTCCTTTGCTTGGGGGGCGAAGGTTGTGCGCTAGCTTAGAACAGACCCAAAATTGTACCTAAGCTAATGATTAGCCTACTCATAGAAGAAAATAAATGGAAAGTTGGCTCACTTCGTTTGCTGGGGGGGGCGAAGGTTTTGCGCTGGCTTAGAACATACCCAAAATTGTACCGATCTTGACGATTAGCCTACTCATAGAAGAAAAGAAATGGGAAGTTGGCTCACTTCCTTTGCTTGGGGGGGTGAAGGTTGTGCGCTGGCTTAGAACATACCCAAAATTGTACCTAACCTGAGGATTAGCCTACTCATGGAAGAAAATAAATGGAAAGTTGGCTCACTGCCTTTGGTTGGGGGGCATAAGGTTGTGCGCTGGCCTAACATAGACCCAAAATTGTACCGATCCTGACAATTAGCCTACTCTGGAAAGTCAAGAAATGGAAAGTTGGCTCACTGAATTTGGTTGGGGGGCCGAAAGTTGTGCGCTGGCCTACCATAGACCCAAAATTGTACCCATCATTACAACTAGCCTACTCTGGAAAGCCAAGAAATGGAAAGTTGTCTCACTGCCTTTGGTTGGTGGGCCGAAGGTTGTGCGCTGGCCTACCATAGACCCAAAATGGTTCCCATCATGACCACTAGCCTACTCTGAAAAGCCAAGAAATGGAAAGTTGGCTCACTGCCTTTGGTTGGGGGGCCGAAGGTTGTGCGCTGGCCTACCATAGACCCAAAATTGTACCAATCATGACAACTAGCCTTCTCTGAAAAGCCAAGAAATGGAAAGTTGACTCACTGCCTTTGTTTGGGTGGCTGAAGTTTGTGCGTTGGCCTACCATAGACCCAAAATTGTACCCATCAAGACAAGTAGCCTACTCTGAAAAGCCAAGAAATGGAAAATTGGCTCACTGCCTTTGGTTGGGGGACCGAAGTTTGTGCGCTGGCCTACCATAGACCCAAAATCTTACTGATCATGACAACTAGACTACTCTGAAAAGCCAAGAAAAGATAAGTTGGCTCACGAAACAAAAATTGGAAAAAAGGGTTTCATTTGATTGTTATATAACGTCTTTCTGAGTTATATACCAAATTCCAATGTTATAGCTGTAAAACTAAGTGAGAAGATAGATTTTGAAGGTCAATATCTATAGTTTTGAGATACGGGCGTTCAAAGTTTTTCTTCGTATTTTTATAACGACAATGTTAATAAATAATGATTATTATGAATGTATATTTATTTTTTGTGTATTAATAAACCAAAACTATTTTATTTATCATAAATTAAGATTCCTTTGCTCAAAGATCGTAGCCTGAGGGACAGTGTGACAAGTACTTCAGGCAAGACGGGGGCGTTTACTTACTATGCAACCCTCCCTCTCTCTCTCTCTTCACTAACTACGCTAATATCGCATATATTATGATATTCTGTAATCATATTAGAGCAAATTTTCTTCATCTTTATGTTAGCGAGATGTTTTCCTTGTCTTTTCCTCATTGGCATGATGAAATTCTTGCCAAAACATAGATAAACATATGTAAAAGCAAGCAAATGTCAGAGGTGTAACTCGAACGTATAGACTACTTGAAGTCTGTGCTCCCACTGATCATGGTTGAACTTGCTACTCCCCTCTGTGACCCATGGAATCTCTACAGATGCCATTTCTCACAATTTCTTTGACAATAATTATCAAAATTTACGACAACAGAAGAAATATTGCATTTTCTTGTACGGATGAATGTTTTAGGCTTATTGAGTTACGTTTACTAATTACCCTGTAGCCTACCTACAAAAGTAAGAGGAATTTTGACTAAATATTTTGTATACGTATTCTCAATTGCCATATGAAGCTCCATGAATTTTGTCATGACTGCATTTTTTGCCCTATACCCCCATATATAGGGGTTCCGGCCGGCCCCCTTAAAAGCCAAGAAATGGAAAGTTGGCTCAATGCCTTTGGTTGGGGGGGCCAAAGGTTGTGCGCTGGCCTACTATAGACCCAAAATTGTACCCATCATCACAACTAGCCTACTCTGAAAACCCAAGAAATGGAAAGTTGGCTCACTGCCTTTGGTTGGGGGACTGAAGGTTGTGCGCTGGCCTACCATAGACCCAAAATTGTACCGATCATGACAACTAGCCTACTCTGAAAAGCCAAGAAAAGGAAAGTTGGCTCACTGCCTATGGTTGGGGGCCGAAGGTTGTGTGCTGGCCTACCATACACCCAAAATTGTATCGATCATGAAAATTAGCCTACAATGAAAAGCCAAGAAATGGAAAGTTGGCTTACTGCCTTTGTTTGGGGGGCCGAAGGTTGTGCGCTACCATAGACCCAAAATTGTACCGATCATGACAACTTGCGTACTCTGAAAAGCCAAGAAATGGAAAGTTGGCTCACTGCCTTTGGTGGGGGGCTGAAGGTTGTGTGCTGGCCTACCATAGACCCAAAATTGTACCACAGCTTTTGGTTGGGGGCTGAAGGTTGTGCACTGGCCTACCATAGACCCAAAATTGTACCGATCATGACAACTAGCCTACTCCGAAAAGCCAAGAAATGGAAAGTTGGCTTACTGCCTTTGGTTGGGGGGCTGAAGGTTGTGTGCTGGCCTACCATAGACCCAAAATTGTTCCCATCATGACCACTAGCCTACTCTGAAAAGCCAAGAAATGGAAAGTTGGCTCACTGCCTTTGTTTGGGGGGCCGAAGGTTGTGCGCTGGTCTACCATAGACCCAAAATTGTACCGATCATGACAACTAGCCTACTCTGAAAAGCCAAGAAATGGAAAGTTGGCTCACTGCCTTTGGTTGGGGGGCCAAAAATTGTGTGCTGGCCTACCATAGACCCAAAATTGTACCAATCATGACAACTAGCCTACTAGAGAGAATTCACCCCTAGAATAGATAATGAAGATAATGATATAGAAGTAAGGGACAAAAATAGTGAATATTTAGCTGACATAGATAATGAAGCTGATATTGTGCAGGCTATTAATGAAATTAAAAATGGAGCTGCAGCAGGGCTGACGGAGTTCCTGCTATTTTGTTAAAGAAAGTAGTTCATTCTATCGCAAAGCCATTTGCAATATTATTAAGACAAAGTGTAGATACAGGCACGATTTATGATGAGCACAAATTAGCATATATTACCCCTACTTTCAAAAGTGGATCAAGACTAGAGGCAAGTAATTATAGGCCTGTGAGTCTTAACATCACATATTATGAAAGTGTATGAAAGGGTAATGAAGAAAAATATTATGAAATATTTGATAAAAAATAATCTGTTTAATATAGGACAACATGGTTTCGTACCCGGAAAAAGTACACAAACCCAACTGTTAGTCCACTGTTCTCACAGTGGACTAACAGTTGGGTTTATGAAAAGCGGAAATGAAACAGATGTGGTTTATCTAGACTTTGCAAAAGCTTTTGACAAGGTAGACCATAATATTTTAGCGAAGAAAATTAGAAAACATAATATAGTGGATAAAGTAGGATGATGGTTAAAAGAATTTTTACACAACAGAAAACAGATAGTTATTGCAAACGAGAAATCGGATGAAGCTAAGGTAATTTCCGGTGTGCCACAAGGTACGGTGTTAGCTGCATTACTGTTTGCTATTATGATTGCAGACATAGACAGTAATGTTAAGGACTCGGTAGTGAGTAGTTTCGCCGATGACACAAGAATAAGTAGAGAAATTACTTGTGATGAAGATAGGAACGCACTACAAAGAGACCTTAACAAAGTATATGATTGGGCAGAGGTAAATAGGATGGTATTTAACTGATAAATTTGAATCAATAAACTATGGAGACAGAGAAGGAAAGCTATATGCATATAGGGGACCTAATAATGAGACAATCACAAATAAGGAAGCAGTTAAAGACCTTGGTGTGATGATGAATAGGAACATGTTATGCAACGATCAAATAGCAATTCTATTGGCAAAATGTAAAGCAAAAATGGGAATGTTGTTATGGCACTTCAAAACAAGAAAAGCTGAACACATGATTATGCTTTATAAAACATATGTTCGTAGTCCACTTGAATATTGCAATATGATATGGTACCCACACTATCAAAAGGATATTGCACAAATAGAGAGTGTACAAAGGTCCTTTACAGCTAGAATAGAAGAAGTTAAGGACCTTGACTACTGGGAAAGACTACAATCCTTAAAATTATATAGTCTAGAAAGGAGAAGTGAATGCTACATGATAATTCAGGCATGGAAACAGATAGAAGGAATAGCTGAAAACATCATGGAGCTAAAAATATCAGAAAGAGCAAGCAGAGGTAGATTAATAGTGCCCAAAACTATACCAGGAAGAATAAAGAAAGCACACAGGACATTAATCCACTACGCACCAGCATCAATAATGCAGCATCTATTCAATGTGTTGCCAGCGCATCTGAGGAATATAACAGGAGTGAGCGTAGATATGTTTAAGAATAAGCTCGACAAATATCTAAATTGCATCCCAGACCATCCAAGATTGGAAGATGCAAAATATACCGGAAGATGTACTAGCAACTCTCTGGTAGACAGAGGTGCCTCACACTGAGGGACCTGGGGCAACCCGAACAAGATGTAAGGTCTAAGGTAAGGTCTGAAAAGCCAAGAAATGGCAAGTTGGCTCACTGCCTTTGGTTGGGGGGGCCAAAGGTTGTGCGCTGGCCTACCATAGACCCAAAATTGTACCCATCATGACAACTAGCCTACTTTGGAAAGCCAAGAAATGGAAAGTTGGCTAACTGCCTCTGGTTGGGTGGCCGAATGTTGTGTGCTGGCCTAGAATAGACCCAAACTTGTACCAATCATGACAATTAGCCTACTCTTACAAGACAAGAAATGGAAAGTTGGCTCACTGCCTTCGGTTGGGGGGCCGAATGTTGTCCGCTGGCCTACCATAGTCCCAAAATTGTACTGATCATTATAAGTAACCTACTCTGAAAAGACCAGAAATGGAAAGTTGGCTCACTGACTTTGGTTGGGTTGCCGAAGGTTGTGCACTGGCCTAGAATAGGCCCAAAATTGTACCGATCATGACAAGTAACCTACTCTGAAAAGCCAAGAAATGGATAGTTGGGTCACTGCCTTTGGTTGGGGGGGCCGAAAGTTGTGTGTTGGCCTAGAATAGATCCAAAATTGTACCGATCATGACAAGTAGCCTACTCTTATAAGACAAAAAATGGAAAGTTGGCTCAATGCCTTTGGTTGGGGGGCTGAAGGTTGTGCGTTGCCATAGATAAGGCCCAAAATTGTACCAATCATGATAACTAGTCTACTCTTACAAGACAAGAAATAGAAAGTTGGCTCACTGCCTTAGGTTGGGGGGCCGAAGGTTGTGCGCTGGCCTAGAATAGACCCAAAATTGTACCAATCATGACAACTAGCCTACTGCTATAAGACAAGAAATGGAAAGTTGGCTAACTGTCTTTGTTGGGGGGGGCCGAAGGTTGTGCGCTGGCCTAGAATAGGCCCAAAATTGTATCGATCATGACACCTAGCTTACTCTTATAAGACAAGAAATGGAAAGTAGGCTCACTTTCTTTGGTTGTGGGGGGAGGGCGAAGGTTGTGAGCTGGCCTAAATTAGTCCCAAAATCCTACCGATACTGACACCTAGCCTAACCTTTGAGGACAAGAAATGGAAAGTTGGCTCACTGCCTTTGATTGGGGGGCCGAAGGTTGTGCGCTGATCTAAATTAGTCCCAAAATCCTACTGATACCGACACCTAGCCTAGCCATTGAGGACAAGAAATGGAAATTGGCTCACTTCCTTTGGTTGGGGGCCCAAAGGTTGTGCGCTGGCCTAAATTAGTCCCAAAATCATACTGATACTGACACCTAGCCTAGCCATTAAGGACAAGAAATGAATAGTTGTCTCACTTTCTTTGGTTGGACGGCTGAAGGTTGTGTGCTGGCCTAAATTAGTCCCAAAATCCAACCAATACTGACACCTAACTTAGCCATTGAGGAAAAGAAATGGAAAGGTGGCTCACTTCCTTTGGTTAGGGGGTGAAGGTTGTGCACTAGCCTCAATTAGTCCCAAAATCCTACTGATCGTGACACCTAACCTAGACCTTGAGGGCAACAAATGGAAAGCTGGCTTACTTCCTTTGGTTGGGGGCCCGAAGGTTGTGCACTGGCCTAAATTAGTCCCAAAATCTTACTGATACTGACACCTAGCCTAGCCATTGAGGACAAGAAATGGAAAGTTGGCTCACTTCCTTTGGTTAAGGGGCCAAAGGTTGTGTGCTGATTGAAATTAGTCCCAAAATCCTACCGATACTGACACCTAGCCTAGCCATTGAGGACAAGAAACGGAAAGTTAGCTAACTTCTTTTGCTTGGGGGGACGAAGGTTGTGCGCTGGAGTAAATTAGTCCCAAAATCCTACCGATACTGACACCTAGCCTAGCCATTGAGGAGAGGGAATAGAAAGTTGGCTCACTTTCTTTGGTTGGGGGGCCAAAGGTTGTGAGCTGGCCCAAATTAGTCCCAAAATCCTACTGATACTGACACCTAGCCTAGCCATTGAGGACAAGAAAAGGAAAGTTGGCTCCAAAATCCTACCAATACTGACACCTAGCCTAGTCATTAGGGACAAGAAATGGAAAGTTAGCTCACTCCCTTTGGTTGGGGGGTCGAAGGTTGTGCGCTGGCCTAAATTAGTCCCAAAATCCTACCGATACTGACACCTAGCCTAGCCATTGAGGTCAAGAAATGTTAAGTTGTATCACTTCCTTTGGTTGGGGGGTCGAAGGCTGTGTGCTGGCCCAAATTACAGTGGTACCTCGAGATACGAGTTTAATTCGTTCCAGAACCAAGCTCGTAAGTCAATCGGCTCGTATCTCAAACGAATTTCTCCCATTTAAAATAACTGAATTCTATTTAATCCATTCCGGACCTATGAAAAATCCCCAAACCATTGTAAATTATGAATAAAGATATGTTTTTAAATAACAAATAAACATGTATAATTAACAAATACATATCAAAATATGAAATAAAGAAATGAAAGAGTTATTCAGCATAATAGTCTTACTTTGGAGACAGACGAGTGCGGCTAACGAAGGTGAACGGCGAGGAGGAGGGAGGGGGGAAGGGATGTAGGCACTCTAGACACGTACGTAAACGGCGCTTTTTTAGAACTTAAAACTATTTTCGTAACTTTAAAACTAAAACTACACTTTCCTTATTTCAAATGAAAGAAAAAACTTAAAACAATGCACTTAACTTTAAACTTAAACTAAGCTTAACATTTACGTAAGTTTAATTATCACTTGTTTTTGCCTTCTTGGCCGCACTTTCTGTACTTTCACTTGCAGCTCTTTTCAATAAAAATGTATCCAAAGAACTTTGCTTTTGCCTGCCTTTCAAAATGCTTCGAAAATGTGACAAACAAGTGTCATTAAAAAGCGCTGAAGCACGACAGTTGCCACTGTGGGTGTTTCTTTTCAATGAAATTTGACAGCTTTTCCCACATTGCCAGCATGTCTTTAATTTCACCTGTAGAAATCACTTCCTCCAGCTCTTCCTCCTCCTCTCTCATGTTAATCTCTTCCAGAACCTTCGTGTGTTGCATCATCTGCAGCTCCTTCAACTCCTCAGTTGAGAGTTCCTCCTCATGTTCTTCGACGAGTTCGTTGACGTCACCCTCATCTACCTCCAGACCCATCGACTTTCCGAGAGATACAATCTCCTACAACTCTTCTTGCTCGGTCTCGGGCTCAAACCCTTTGAAATCTCTTTCTGCAACAGCATCAGGCCATAACTTTTTCCATGCAGAGTTCAACGTTCGTCTTGTTACCCCTTGCCATGCCAAGTCAATGATACGTAGACAGATCACGATGTTGTAGTGATCTTTCCAAAACTCTCGAAGGGTTAGATTTGTGTTTTCCGTCACTTCAAAGCAGCGGCGGAACAAGTGCTTTTGTACAGCTTTTTGAAGTTGGAAATGACCTGCTGATCCATCAGCTGTAGGATTGAAGTCTTATTGGGTGGGAGGTAGAGAACTTTGATAAACTGGAACTCCTCCAGAATATCATCTTCAAGACCAGGTGGGTGGGCTGGAGCATTATCAAGGATGAGCAATGCATTCATTGTGAGTTTATTTTCTTGCAGATACGTCTTCACTACAGGGCCAAAGACGAGATTTACACAGTCAATAAAAAACTGCCGCGTAACCCATGCCCTAGCATTGGCGCGCCACATAACGTGCAATTTTTCTTTCAGTATCTTGTGCGTTTTGAAGGCTTGAGGATTTTCCGAATGATAAACTAGCAGTGGCTTCACTTTACAATCACCGCTAGCATTTGCACATAATGCAAGGGTCAGACCGTCCTTCATGGGTTTATGGCCTAGCATCATCTTATCCTCTGCTGTGATGTAAGTCCTCCGTGGCATTTTCTTCCAAAATAGGTCCGTTTCATCGCAGTTGAACACCTGTTGCGGGATGTAGCCTTCCCTCGCAACAAGCGCAGCGAACTTTTGGATGTACATATTGGCTGCTTTCACGTCTGCACTCGCAGCTTCGCCATGCCTCACCACTGAATGGATGCCAGTTCTCTTCTTAAAATTATCAAACCAGCCACGGCTTGCCTTAAACGCTTCTTCTGATGCCTCTTTAGAAGTTGATGCTTCTTTCTTCACTAAGTCGGTATAAATACTCCATGCCTTCTCGCATATTACTGTCTCCGTCACTGTATCTCCGGCCAACTCCTTCTCTTTCACCCACACGAGCAGAAGCTTCACCATTTCCTCGAAGATATTTGTCCTTAATTGGGAAAGAATTGTGGTTCCTTTTGCTGGTGTAGCACTCTTGATGGCATCCTTCTGCTTCAATAACATACAAATTGTCAATGTACTACGGTCATAGATCTTTGCGAGTTCAATCACTCGTACGCCATGCTCATGTTTTTCTATTATTTCTTGTTTTAGTTCTATCGACATCATCCTCTTCTTCCTGTCACCATTGTCCTTTGCACTCACTTTCTTCGGCCCCATGATAACACACAAAAAAGTTCAGTAATCACGCAAAAATCAAGCAAAAAAGAGTATAGCGCACAAGATACACTTTGATTCAAGCGAGTAACACGTGCGAGTGAGCGAGAGATGCTCTCGGATGATGCTCGACCCTGCGCGCCAACTAGCAGGACGCTCCGAAAACATGGCTCGTATCTGGGATTTGGGCTCGTATCTTGAACGAAACGAAAATATCGCCCGAGCTCCGGCTCGTACCTCAAAAAACTCGTATGTTAGGCTGCTCGTATCTCGAGGTACCACTGTAGTCCCAAAATCCTACTGATACTGACACCTAGCCTACTCTTACAAGAAAAGAAATGGAAAGTTGGCTCACTTCCTTTGGTTGAGGGCTGAAGGTTGTGCGCTAGCCTAAATTAGTCCCAAAATCCTACCAATACTGGCACCTAGCCTAGCCATTGAGTACAAGAAATGGAAAGTTGGCTCACTTCCTTTGGTTGTGGGACTGAAGGTTGTGCGCTGTCCTAAATTAGTCCCAAAATCCTACCGATACTGACACCTAGCCTAGCCATTGAGGACAGGAAATGGAAAGTTGTCTCATTTTCTTTGGTGGGGGGCCAAAGGTTGTGCGCTGGCCTAAATTTGTCCCAAAATCCTACTGATCGTGATACCTAGCCTAGACCTTGAGGACAACAAATGGAAAGCTGGATTACTTCCTTTCATTGGGGGGCCAAAGGTTGTGCGCTGGCCTAAATTAGTCTCAAAATCCTACTGATCATTACACCTAGCCTAGACCTTGAGGACAACAAGTGGAAAGCTGGTGTACTTCCTTTCACTGGGGGGGCCAAAGGTTGTGCGCTGGCCCAAATTAGTCCCAAAATCCTACTGATCGTGACACCTAGGTTAGACCTTGAGGGCAACAAATGGAAAGCTGGCTTACTTTCTTTGGTTGGGGGCCAAAGGTGTTGCGCTTGCCCAAATTAGTCCCAAAATCCTACTGATCGTGACACCTAGCCTAGACCTTGAGGACAAGAGATGGAAAGCTGGCTCACTTCCTTTAGTTGGGGGAAGGGGACCAAAGGTTGTGCGCTGGCCTAAATTAGTCCCAAAATCCTACTGATCCTGACACCTAGCTTAGGCCTTGAGGACAAGAAATGGAAAGCTGGCTTACTTTCTTTGGTTTTGGGGGCCAACGGTTGTATGCTGGCCCAAATTAGTCCCAAAATCCTACTGATTGTGACACCTAGCCTAGACCTTGAGGACAACAAATGGAAAGCTGGCTTACTTACTATGGTTGGGGGGCCAAAGGTTGTGCACTGGCCCAAATTAGTCCCAAAATCCTACTGATCGTACACCTAGCCTAGACCTTGAGGACAAGAAATGGAAAGCTGGCTTACTTCCTTTGGTTGGCTTTGGTTGGGGGGCCTAAGGTTGTGCGTTTGTCCAAATTAGTCCTAAAATCCTTACAAGCCTAAATGCAACACTCCTGAAAATGATAGAGTGCTATCCATTTGGTTCACATATGATTTTTGGCTACAGTTGTGAACATTTTTCTATAAGGCTTTGGAAGCCCTCTAATAACTACTTCCAGTTTAGTAGTAGAAGTTATAATATCGAGGATTTGGAGCCTAGCATGAAATTCAATCATAGGGGTCAAATACTGCCGGGTGGCCATGTCCACAAGGAGCTTTTTCTTCTCAAAATGAAGGACAAGTATTGCCCATTCCTTTGTAGAATTATCAGAGTATTAAAAATAATAAAAGAAAGATCCCACAGGGAAATCATGATTAACAGCTAGGCATCAAGAGCTCACAAACATACATCTTCAGTGGAAGACAACCGAAAGCAAAGTGCAGTGTTTACATCTGGGCAAGCAGGCCTACCAGACAGTAGTTACTGACTAACCAACTTGTTCAAGAATTTTTCAGCAGTGTTCCTGCCCCGCCGTACAGTCATTTCTAATGTAAAGGATCGAGGGTTTGTATATCATGTAGGAACAATTCTTTATTCTTTTATTTATTTTGTTGAACATGGTTATCATTAAACTGTATGCATATACTATGTATATATTATTATATGTTGCTACTTTCACATTGCATGTATCTTCTCCTAGACTTATGAAATGTTAGAATAGAGTTTTGCAACATTTTTCAGATTCCTTACCTAGCTTGGAGTTATAGGATGTCTTAAAATGTATGTTCAGATTTTGCATAACATAATTTAAAAGTATATACTGTAGTAAAAAGAAAGAGAGAGAGAGAGATTAACTTTGTCCATTTGAAGCTAGAGTTGGTTCCCCACTATGTCATCGCCTCAAGTTTAAGAGACCCTGAAGTCTCTGCTTTGTTTTCCAAACCTGTCAACATGTTTGATTAGGGATCTCGAGATCTCCATTGTGTTTTGGAATTCTGTCATTATGTCTGATAGGGGCTTCTGTCTTGATCAAATACGTGTCTTTGTTGAGTATACTACATACATGACCTGACTGGTTTCATACTCTTACATCTTTGCCGAAACCACGTGTAGATTTCACGATTATTCTGTAAAGTTACGTCTTATTAGAAGCTTCTAGAAGAATTGCACCATCTTTCGCATGCCATAAACGTTTTGTGCCAGATCCACTGTCCAGTTTCCGTAAGGAAGAGAGTTTCATTCAGGCTTAAATCCTCAAAGCATTTAGACCTCTCTCTCTCTCTCTCTCTTGCTCGGCACTAACACTTTTGATTTCAAAGTAATGTAAAGATTTAATACTTACTGAATGGTCACTCGTGAATTTCAGATTTGATATTTTTTTATTTTTTAGTATTATTTAGTGCTTTTTGTGGAATTTGAACAAACATTGTACAAGTGTGTAACAACGCCTATTTTTGTGAAATATTGTGAATTTTTTGAACAAGCTGCAGCAGAAAGAAATTGGTACCAAGGTAAAGTGTTTCTATAAATTTATTAGTTGCAACTAATAGTTACAGTGGTTTGTTAAAAATTGAAACTAATGGTTACAATGGTTTGGTGAAATTTACATTTTTACACACTGCAAATTTTTGTGTTTTGTTCATTTGAAGTGATTTTTGTTTGTGCATTTATTCATTTTTCTTATTGAAGTGTGTGTTTTTATTTTATATTCTGTGTGATTAATGTTTTTTGTAATTTTCGTATTTCAATATTTTTCTGTGTTTTCATTTGCATTCACAATTTAACTTAGTTATTTTCATTAATAGTTGCACATTTAATTGAATTTAACACTTTTGAATTAATTTTCATTTACTTAGAATTCTTTTTAAGTTTCATTGTTGTTTAGCACTTGTGAATTAATTTCCAAATTTTATTTATTGCCAGAATTCTTTTCAAGTTTCATTGTTGTTTAGCATTTGTGAATTAATTTCCAAATTTTAGTTATTGCCTAACACTTTTGAATTTTGATTGAATGAATTTTCTTGAATTTTGAGATAAATTAATTTTGATTTAATTTTACTTCATTAATTCAAGAACTAATTAAACTTTGCTTTGTTTTAAAGTACAGTGATTTTCCCTGATATTGTGAATTTCACCTATAAATTTTGAATTTGATAATAAATTTTTATATTTAAAATTTTTATAAGTGTTTCCTTTTTAACCAGTATAAGTAAGTGATTATATGATTTGCTTAGGTAGAAACATAGAGTGGTAATTAAGCTGTTTTCCTTCAATTTACTTGAAGTGAGTTAGAACCAGGAAAGTACTTAAGACTTCTAAAATCAGGGAAATACTTAGACTTTTAAAGTTGTTGATGGAGTGATGCCCTTTAATTGATTTGATTACACATGAGATTACCTCACACCTGTTTTGATGAACTTAGTCTGATTTTCTGCAATATTGGTAAGTTGTTTAAGGGATCACTGTTGCCTTTAGAGTATTCAGTCGTTTAGTACCTTTGATGAAGGTTCAGGTGTCTGGCTGTTGTGAGGTAACAATTAATGAATGGTAAGTGTAGTAACCAGATACTTGGCGCTTCATCACTATATACAGTGGGGCCCCTGCATTTTCGTGTTCTCCAGATTCGCGGACTCACACATTCGCGGATTTCTCTCGGGAACGTTTCCCCACATTATTCGCAGAAAATTCGCGCATTCGCGGTATTTTTCGATGAGAAATATCCACAAATTAGTGGGTTTTTTTTTATCAATTTCATCGTAAAATGCACTTTTTGTGATAAAACTATTAAAAAAACCAAGTATGAAAATTTGTAGTGGTTTTTCTTGAGTTTTAACTAACAAAATAGGCTGTTTTTAGCGTTTTTATAGGGGTTCCAAACATTCGCGGGTTCTAACTATTCACGGGGGTGTCTGGTAGGCATCCCCCATGAATACAGGGGGACCACTGTGTATATTAAATATATATATATATATATATATATATATATATGATATATATCTATATATATATACTATATATATATATATATATATATTATATATAGAGTAAAGAAAAAAAACATATTACATATTAATACAGGCAGTCCGCAGTTATCAGTAGGGATTTTTGGTGCTTATTGGCGTTGATAACTGGATTTTGGTGCTGATAACTGGTTAATGGCACGTCTGTTATTTGTGTATCGGCGCTGGTATGTACTCTATCATCAGCGCCAATAACTGATCGCTGCATTTTGTGCTAGACAAGCTCCATAAAACCGAATTGTCGATAACCGAGGCCACTGATAACCAGGGACTGCCTGTATAGTTTTTTTGTAGGACATGGTGGGCCATCAAGAACAAGTATAACCAAGACAATCGGTCAGATCAAAGTACGAGAATTTGTTCAATAAATGACAAAAGTTCTTCGAAAATTTCATATGAAAAAATTGAATGTTCAACATAAGAAATGTTCGACAAATGAGGTGCCACTTTATATTATATATATATATATATATATATATATATATATATATATACATATATATATATATATCTATATATATATATATATATATATATATATATATATATATATATAATAGATAGAGATAGAGATAGAGATAGAGATAGAGATAGAGATAGAGATATAGATATAGATAGATATAGAGCTAGAGATATAGTATAGATATAGATATATAGATATAGATAGATATAGATATATAGATATAGATATATATATATATATATATATATATATATATATATATATATATATAGATATGATATACATAGATATATATAGTAGTATTACCTTTTAGTACCTTGGTAATTACTTTACATAGCAACTATAAGGCATCAAGACTTAAGTTGAATTTCCTTGTTAAAAGAAATGTTTTTGTTTTTTTATGGTGCACAAAACTTTAGATTTTCTGCACCTGTCAAGACCCTAATGGAAACAGATCTAATAAATGGATGAGTCACCTGGCCTTCATATTAGAGTTGTATCTAAGGTAACAATACATATTAGTCATCTTTTCTTCAAGTGTAATACCTTACCATAAAGATTTTGTTATATATACAGGCACTCTAAAGATGGGATTGGCTTATGATGTTCTGAGGTTACGATGCTTTTCAGTTATATTCATCGGAAATTATATCCAAATTTACGACCCATGTACCAGGATTACGACACTTAATGGAGCCAAACTGGCGGAAGAAATAGGACTCCAAAAATGCAAAATAATCAATATTTAACGGAACCCCCGCCATAAGCCGGGGACTGCCTGTAACAAAAACTTATTCATTTCATCAGTCTTAACTGTAACTAAGCATCAGTACGTATTATATTTCTACTGAACTTAGTATTGCAGTAGTCAACTATTGTAGTAACAATAACTGCTAGTCATTCTTTCTTCAGAAAATGCCTAAACTAGGGATTTTGTATACTGTCTGCATAATATGTGACTACAGTACATAGTCTAAATCACTATCACTGTTTCTACTACTTTGTATTTCACAAATTTTCATAAACTGTTAATTACTGGAAAATTCCAGACCACTGCAATATATTAACTTTTTCATTACTGCGTATGTTACTTACGAGTGTGACCATTAGTATTTACTTGTAACTGATGAAACATACAAATATATATGACAGGTATCTGGTGATTCATTGATTACCCTATAGCCCTGTGAAGTAATATTTGTACTGCAATTTGAAATCTAATTTTAGCCCAGGTGAACTTCTGATAACTGTTGCACTTAAGACAAGGTTTTAGTCATTATATTGATTCTCTTTTGCAAAATAGTGGCTCAGGTGCCAATGGTTATGTAGACCAAAATGTGATGTAGGGAATATTAAGGCCAACACTGTTGCTGCAGTACTGCTTGGGGGATTGACTGTCAATTTTTCCCAGCCCATCAATGGCTTTAAATTTCGTCCCACGAATGATTCAACAATGCAAATGGTGCTTTAAACTTCTAAGAGCCTGTCACCACTGAAGGTTAACATTTTTAAATACGTAAATAAACCTTGAACACCAAAGTTTATGCTGATCTATACTTACAAATTATATTATCAGTAATGAAAGACAAACATCATAATGAACTTATTTTACCAGGATAGCACTTTTAAATTAATCACACAGGCTGTTGAGATATTCAAAACCCTAATGTGCTTTAGTGTAATGATAAGTCTGTTTTTCTACAGCATACCAACTGAATAACAACAGACAGTCCCTGGTTACCAGAGGACCCACTTAATTGTGATTCTGTTTTATGGTGCTTCTCTAGCACCATAAAATCGGCAATTTTTGGTGCCATAATGAGCCGAGTTTCGGTTATTTGCGCCAATAATAGAGTTATGGCCCCAATACATGGCTAACAGAGGTGCCATTAACCGGTTATCGGTGCCATAAATCACCAAGTTTCAATTAATGGCAATTTTCACTCACATCAAACCCGTCGGAATGGAACCCGCCTCCCCACCCCAATAATCGGGGACTGCCTACATTGATGTAAAATATCTTTAATAGGTTTCAAATGAAATTACATCCAGGTATCATGAATATGAGTGTGTGAGTGAAAGAGAGAGAAAAGACTTATTACAATTCCATAAGTTTGTTTGTACAATTGCATAAATTCGAGTACCTACAATGTCTTTTGATATACTGTAAATAACAATACTGCTGTGATACATCTTTAATAATTAATCATAGAATTACAGTATGTATCAGAAATGGATGCTGACACAATGAAAACACAAACAGGCTTAAGCTAGTAACTGAGTTAGAAAAAAAGCCATTACTACTGTACTATAATTCACACAAATGCATATTTGGTAAGGAGGAAGACCCTCCAAACATGAGGATTCTGTTTTCCTTCCTTTGCAGTAATATTTGTATACAGTCCAACCTCGAAAATCCAGCATCCTAGTCCAGGAACTCTCATGGTCAGGGATGTTTTTGAATCTGCCACCTTTAGTTCATGAGCCTGAACCTTAGCCCATAAATATACAAGCAAAGCTTATTTCCAAAAGAAAAACATTCTGTGAAACTCACAAATATACAGCATACAAAAGAACCCTAATTTGAGTATACAATATACTTGTGTACCATGTGATCATTAAAATTGTGCCAAAACATGACTTCATCATATACTTCACATACAGTATGATATGTGTTTTCTGTAGATTGCACTATACAACACTTCCTATCCCTGTCTTGGTTTCGGCAGATACCACTGATAATGCATATTACAAGTTAGCTTTTAACTAATTGATAGATAGGCCTAGAAGCCAAAGTTCATTAGGTTGAATGAGAATCTTCATAGTACATTAAATCAGGCTTCTAACCCTTGTGACCCACCTACAAATTCATCACTATTTCTTATAATTAACACCCACTTACTGCTGCTTGCAAGACAATGACATGAAAACGTTAGGTGTGACTTAAAAAACTGAATCAAGAAACAACTGTTTACCAATGTCAGCTACTTTGATTAACACATTTATATTGGTCGTGTTCAGTTATTGACTTGTTAAAAGTTTCTAATTTTCAGCAGTGATTTCAATGAATAAGAATAAAATAAAACTTTACCCATCCATCACTTAATGGAGAGGAAAGTGTTAAGAAAGTTTGCCACTAAATTTACGGTTGTACCTGTGGCTGAAGAAACAAATACATAATGTGCAGACCACAAAACATTTTGAAAAAGGCAAAAGCAACATCCAATACTGATGAGATCAGCCCATTACTTCATTTAATTTACTGCATTTATAAACAAAGTAAGTTGTATTTTAAACCCAGCAGTGATAATTTATGGAAAATATTAATCTCTGAAATACGTTCCATTGAGCAAATACAGTCGGGCCCTGTATTTGCGGAGGAGGTGTTCCCAGATTCGCGAATAATTAGTCTGCCAACATTTAACCACTCCCTCTAAAAATGCGTAGAACTGCCTATCTTGAAAATCCAAATAACAAATGTATACTTAGAGTATCATCCTACACCAAACAGCATACCTTAAATTATTATTCTATATTAATCTTTAAAATGATATTATTAATATCATTTCAAAGTCATCTTAAATATTTTACCCTTAAAAATATAACTATGTACATACTTCTAACCCTCCCAGCCAATAACACACACACACACACACACACACAGAGAGAGAAAGAGAGGAGAGAGAGAGAGAGGACGAGAGAGAGAGAGAGAGAGAGAGAGAGAGAGAGGGCAACCATCTGTGGGCAACATTACCTCCCCTTTGTGGTCAATGTCAATACTATGTCAAGTTTTTTGACAGGTACTTGCACCCCTGTTGCTCTGAAGAATCCGAGAAAAAACTGGAAATGATATGTTTGTATTGGTCTAAAATTTTCAATAAATTACTATACATGTACAAAAAGTTGTAATTATAGCATGGAAAACATGAAAAAATTAATAACAGAGCAACATCATGTTTATCTACGTCTTTCTATAATCCACTCTCCCATTCTTTCTATCTATCTACCTATCCACTTCTCACATTCAACCCTCTGAGAGAGAGAGAGAGAGAGAGAGAGAGAGAGAGAGAGAGAAGAGAGAGAGTTTTCACTATCAGTATTTGACCACCAAGTGGCAACAATTATTTGACTCTGGCGTGACATCATCTACCCTTGCGGTCAGTATGTCAAGATATTCTTTCACTTTACAGCTTCCGAAAAAGATGAGGGAAAGAATTTTCTTTACATTAACATTAATACAGTCAGTCCCCAGTTATAGGTGGATTTGGTTAATGGCGATCCGGTTTTATAGCCCCAGACAATTTATGGCATCATAACATTCAGAGTTCCAGTTATTGGCACCATAAGGTGTCACTAATTAATAATAGTTATAGTGCCGTAATACCTAACAGAGGCACCATTAACCGGTTATTGGCACCATTAACCGGATATCAGCACCATAAGAACCATAAATTGCCGAGTTTCAGTTAATGGTGGTTTTCACTAACAGCAGCACTTGTAGGCATTTTCTCATTGAGATCAGCATGCAACTTCCTCCAAAACTTTGCCAAGAGTTCCTTCTTAAATTCTATGGTGTTTCTCACTTTTTTTTTTTTTTACAGAAGGGCTAGCACTTGGAAATTTCTTTGGCCTCATGATGGCTTATTTAGCATGCACTCGAATAAAAAAAATCACAAAAAGCACAAAACCAATGAATACACAAGCAGAATGGGTCACAAAAGAAGATGGGATGCTTTGCTTGGGTACTCAATACGGAGCCCGGTCACATGGTGGGCCCCGGATGGAGTGTTTCTGAGTGTACAAAAACTGAGGAAACGTACGATAACTGAGACAAAATTTCATAGAAAAAGTCTAAGAAAACTGTAAAGTACAAAAAAGGAGGCATACGAAAACTGAGGTTTGAGTGTTTTAATATTAATATAACTATTTGAAAATTAGAAAATCATTTATTTATCATGCAAAACAAACATATACAGTGGGGCATTGCTTAGTCGCGGATCAGCAATCACGGAATCAGTTATTCATGGGTGTTTTCTTGGACCGCTTCTCATGCTATTATCACTGGTATGAATCGCAGCATCGCCGGTTTGTCCGTGTTGTGTATGCAATGAAAAGACTCGCATTATGATATTAACTGACAATAAAGGCAATAAAACTATTCTCACCTTATATATCATTGGCATATCTTCATAATAAATAGCCTATTCAAGGTATATACCCATTGGTAGGCTAAGCCTAGTTGCAGTGTGATAACCACAAACATACATGAACACATTCACATTATGATGTTAACTGACAATAAAGGTAATAAAACCACTCTCACCTTATATATTTCTGGGTTCGACCTGTGTCTGCCGGTGAAAAGTTCCTGTAGCTCACTTTTCTAAGTATAAATAGATCCTAAATATACCAGAGAAAAAGCTAGCATGGTATGCTGAAGTTACTACCCCCAGCGCGAACACCCCAAGGGGCGTTGATATAAAGTATAAGGGCGAGTGGAAGCCACTACTCACAGGTCCTCTACCAATTAGAGGATTCCTTCCAAAATCCCTCCACAGCAAGAGCTGTTATAAGGGTTAGAGCCGTCACAAAGGTCACCTCCCTTACCTTCCTCTCACTACTATTACTAATACCCACGCGCATTCTTCATTCCTGTATTAGCATTTGTGTGTGAACCATGCGTTTGTTTCAGCTCCCGGGATTATTCCTTTCTTTTCACGATGTCGGCTGTGGAACTTCCTCCTACATCTAAGTTGAGTACTCCAATTTGTGTTTTTGTAACTCATACGGTTAAGGTGTTTTCCATATTTGCCTTCGGCCCCTCAGAAAACGTATTGTGGGCGCCATCGGCTTATCTGCAATTTTGGGAGCATCATCAGAACACGTGTGATTCTGTTACACACTAATTTACACTAAAGTTTTTATATTATGTAAGAATTTTAGATTTACGAATCATCAGTAATGTGTTTTCATATTACGTACTTAATTATTAACCGACAGTGTAGGATTAGTTCGGAGTAGACCTAACGCGCTCGTGACTTCCTCTGGGGTCTAAAGAAAGGTTGATTAATTTATATTTTAGTCTCACCCTCCCTCCCCAGTTGCTCAAGAGCGTGTTTGTGCCTATCTCTACGTAATTTTATCATGATGTACATGTGTAATTATTAGGTTACTAGTAGCCTATTGTATTTGTCACGGGAGAGGAGAGAACCCTATCTCTCAAATTGTTGGACCTATCCTCCCTACCGGTCTAGATCGAAAAATTCGATTTAGTAGGTTTGGTCGAGGGCCACCGTCCACTCCAGGCTGTCTGGGGAGGTTAACTGGCCTACCTGTCCAGTTCTGTAATGATCTTGAAAGGTTAAGCTGGATTCATACTGGGTATTCTCCTTTCACCTTAATTTCCTTGCAACTCTTCCATGATACCTCTTTATGAATGTTATATATTATTATTATTTATATTTATTGTTACTGTATATAAATGGTCTGGTATGTTTATCATCTTGGCCTAGCCTAGTAGTAGGTCATGTCCTCCCGGTCGAGAGTGATTACCGATCAACTGCTGTACCAACCACGACAGGCCATAGGCCCAGTTGGCCTACTACCCATGAAGTAGTAGGCTACACAGCCCTCGGTAAGTGTCCATCTCTGATCGGGTGGGTGGCCAGGCGATCACGTCCGACCACTCCACATACCACCCCCCCCCCCCCCCCCCCCCCCCCCCCCCCACTTCTTAGCTCAGCCTTGCTGGACGCTTATAACTCACGGTACTAGTAGTCTTATCCATGAAAGACCGCTCGAGTTTCACTTAAGTGGAGAGGAGAGGGTTGGGAGTAAGGAGGGGTTATTGGTATTAAATGTAATCCCTTATGTCTCCGAGTAAATAGCTCCGCCGGCCTTACAGTGGTCTAGTACCACACCAGCTGGCGTGGCTCCGGATTGTACATTTATAAAGCTCCGCCGCTCGGTGGTCTCGCCCTCCAATGTTCCCCCTCCCGAACGGATTCAGGCTGGGAGTTACGCTTCCCCCCACTAGAGCGTGCAGGATCAGATAGGGGAATTACCTTCCCCTGATCCGCCGCTTCAGCCCATTCCTCCGGCATTACTTGGGACAATGGGAGAGGAGACCTTGAGTAGGCGGAGCTTTGGGGGACTACCCTATGGATATCTCCAGACCTTTGAGGTACCGACGGAGTGTGACTCACCCTCACATCCGCTGCCGGAGTATTACACTGTGTTGCTGGAGCTATTTCCATCCTTATGTTATTCCCTGCTCAGGTGGGGATGGTGGACAGGTCAGGTTTTCGACTACGATAATGCGTAGCCTTCTGATTCAGCCGACCGTAATAGAGATTAGGTTCTTCCTTCTCTCCGGTCCGGCGGACCTCAGATCCCACATACCAGACTTACATCTACCTTCTAAGGACAAAATCGGGAGCAGGCAAATACACCCAAAGAATTTCTTTATTCATTCAGTGAATTGAAATTATTAGTGAGTAAGTCTTGAACCAATGTCTAGGTTAAGGTCCATGCTCTCTTCGGAGTTAACTCCGGCGCCGGAGTCCGGTACTCATAATTGAATTTCAAATTACAGATGGTCCGTTGCCAGGCGGAAGGGTGCTCCGCCTCCCTCGGTAAGCCCTTCGGCCATGTAGTGTGCCGTTCTCACGCGAACTGCGCCATCCAGCTCGAGAGTTACACGGTCTGGCACCCAGATGCATGCACCGTCTGCTATGAGATGGTTTCACTAACTGATGAGCAGGTAAGTATCTTTGCTGCATCATTGACATGAAAATTTTGTTATAATAACTTAGCAAGTTTGTTATAGATACTATTCCCCAAGTGAAATATTAATTCGGTTTCCTCTCTGACAGGCTGCCTTCGACGCCCGACATGATGCAAGGTTGGCATTCAGAGGATGGGTCTCTGGGTTTGGCAAGAACGCGCTGAAAGGACAGCCATACATCCTGGACGCAGGATTATGCTCCCTTCTGTTCAAGGGGGCCACAGCTACGACGGCGGTTTCGGCGCACGTTGCCGGGCCCCTCATAGAAGCCATCCGAGTGGCGACAATGCCGATCCCAGATGATCAGGAGGACTTGATGACAGAAGAGGTGGCGGCTATCAATATCAATCTAGAGCCCATGGCCACGGAGGAACAGGTAGGTGAGGAGGTAAGTGAGGCAAGTCTCCTGAGTCCTACTCCTTCTTCTTCCTCTTCTTTCCTGGGCTTCTCTAGGCCCACCCCTACTTGGGAAGGATTGCTTTCGGTTGTTCCCAAGGACAAATCGGTAAGACCGAAAACCCTTCGAAAGGGATCCAAACCAACTCCGTCAGCGGCGACTGAGTTGTCCTCGGCCCCACAGCCGTTGACTTCTACCGCCCAGTCGCCTGCTGCCAAGGATCCTCCCCCTACTAAGGGGTCGAGATCGAAAGTCACCGATCATAAGGTGACGGAGTCCGGATTTGACCCAGAAGCCTTTGCTAACCTTCTAATGACAAAGGTTAGCGGAGTAATTGATCAGAGGCTTGAGTCGGTACGACTCGCCTCGGGCTCAGATACCTTTGGCCAGGCAATAACGTCTCTGACCGAGAGGATCAGGCCTCTGGAGGAAATGTTGACCGGATTTCTCCACTCCGGGACCCCGGCACTATTTATGATAGTGCCAGATGCGTCTAAGCTTCCGCCATTTGACAAAGACAACCCATGGCGGTTAGCACTGCATGCCCCATTCTTGGATGGGAAGCTGACCATTGAAGGGTGCGGAACTCGCCCGCTAGAAGACTTAGAGCTTTTTCCGCCAGGTCTCCAATTTCCATTCCCTGGCTTTGTTAGACTAGCAAAACATGCGCTAGTCAGAGTGGATAAAGTCCCGAAGGAGACAGTGATCTCCCCAAGGGATCAGGCTCAAGCTACTTGGGTTTGCACCCTCTCCGATTGGGGTTGCGTTAACACTAAGTTAACGCCACATAAAGGCAATTTTACCATGTTTGTGACCCCAAACGGAGTTCCGTCGCCCTGTACATCTAAGGTGGCGGAAATAACCTTGCAGGCAGTGGCGGAGGATAAGCCCTTACCAGTGCTAAGAGAGACGGAGGCTACCTCTCTTCTCTTCCCCACAGGATTAGATTTTTGGAACGACACACCGGCTACGTTTACAACAGGTAAACTCGACCTGGACTGCGCTTCCGTCCTATTCTCAGAGAAGCTGCCTAGGATTCCGGACCACTTGGTCAAGGCGGAATTCGAGGCAAGAATTAGACTAGCAAGATCTATCAACTCCGTCACTGTGGCGGAGTTGGTAGCATCAACGTATACCGAAGAACAGTTGTTCCGGGTCCTGACAAAAGCTCTGTTACAGACTTTCAAATCGGACCTGTTCGATTTTGCGGTGGCGAGACAAGCTTGTAGGAAGCACGTCCTGGCGGGTGCCTCTATAAGACACGAGCCTAATAGGCTCATAAAGTCATCAGTGTGGGGAGAAAATCTTTTCCCGAAAGACGAAGTCAATAACATCTTTCATGAGGCATCCGGAGCCAACCAGAGTCTTCGGGTTCATTGGGGCCTCCACTTCAAACGGAAGTTTGAGGGCCCCAGACACCAAGTCAGAACCAAGAAGAAGGCAAGGAGATACAATCCTTACCAAGCCTCCCGTCCCCAGACAGTCGTGCAAGCGGTTCCAGTATCTCAGGTTGGCAAGCCTTCAACATCTAAGGCTCATCTGCAGCAGCAGTTTATCTTAGTACAAACTCCGCCGGCTCAACAGCCGTCTACCTCCTCAGCCATAATGACCTCCCCAGCCTTTAACCCCAGCTATGAAGTGCGAGATCCATTTTGCAGCTACAATAGGCATGCCGGAAGTAGCAGGGCCAGAGGTGGCT
The DNA here is from genome assembly GCF_015104395.2 of Macrobrachium nipponense. Classification (NCBI taxonomy): domain Eukaryota; kingdom Metazoa; phylum Arthropoda; class Malacostraca; order Decapoda; family Palaemonidae; genus Macrobrachium; species Macrobrachium nipponense. The sequence goes on from NC_061100.1 coordinate 47,301,192, forward strand.
CCCAGCTACGAGGCGGACCAAGGGGTAGAGGTTTCCGCGGAGGTAGAGGTAGCAGACCTGCAGCCAACCAGTGAGAACCCGCAGGTAGGAGGGAGATTATATCTCTTCCGGGACCACTGGACCTTCAGTCCATGGGCCCACAGTATAGTCTCGAAAGGTCTGGGGTGGAAATGGGAGAAAGGGCCCCCTCCGCCAATCAGTTTTTATCAGATGCCTACGGCGGACCTTATAGACTATACCAAAGATCTCCTCCAGAAGAAGGCTGTAAAGAAAGTAAGATGCCTAAAGTTTCAAGTGTCTGTTCAGTGTCCCAAAGAAGGACTCGGACAAAAGAAGAGTGATTCTGGACTTGTTCCGTCTCAACTCATACATTCACTGCGACAGGTTCCACATGCTGACCATCTCGCAGGTGCGGACCTTACTTCCCCGTGAGGCCGTCACCACCTCTGTAGATCTTACAGACGCTTACTATCATGTCCCAATAGCAAGGAACTTCTCTCCGTACCTAGGCTTCAAGCTAGGAAAACAGGCTTACTCATTCAGTCATGCCGTTCGGGCTCAACATTGCGGCCAGGATATTCACCAAACTAGGAGAGACGATAATTCAAGAACTAAGAACACGAGGTGTAATGTTAGTAGCCTATCTAGACGACTGGCTCATTTGGGCAGCCAACGTCGACGAATGCCGCAAATCGACAGCTAAGGTGATAAAATTCTTGGAATTTCTGGGTTTCCAGATAAACAACGAAAAGTCTCGGCTCGTTCCGGCTTCCCGCTTCCAATGGCTGGGAATCCAATGGGACCTGAACAAACACAATCTATCTCTCCCACCCAAGAAGGTCAAGGAAATAGCGAAGGCTACGAAACAGTTCCTCAAGAACAAAAAGGTTTCTCGGTGTACCCAAGAGAGAATCCTAGGTTCACTGCAGTTTGCGTTGGTGACAGACGTCCTATTGAAAGCCAGATTGAAGGATATCAATCGGGTCTGGAGAAAGAGAGCCAACGTCAAACTCAGGGACAAGATCTCGATAATTCCACTCATTTTGACAAAAAGGCTCCATCCATGGATGGAACGCCAGAACCTAGCCAAGTCAGTACCTCTGCAATTCCCTCCACCGTCTCTAACCATCCAAACGGACGCATCTCTGAGTGGATGGGGAGGGTATTCGCAACACAAGAAAGTACAGGGAATGTGGTCGGAAATGTTCCGCCAGTTTCATATCAATATTCTAAAAGCAATGGCAGTTTTGACCCTAAAACGACTGGCTCCGGCCAGGAACATTCATATAAGGCTAGTCTCGGACAGTCTAGTAGTAGTCCACTGTATAAACAGAGGAGGCCCCAGGTCAAGTAAACTGAATCACGTATTGATTGCAATATTCTCATTGGCGGCAAAGAATCATTGGCACCTGTCAGCAATTCACCTGGCAGGAGTAAAGAATGTTATCACAGACGCACTTTCCAGGACAACTCCGCGCTGGAATCGGAGTGGTCCCTGGACAGGAAGTCGTTCCGGTGGATTTGCAATCAAATCCAGGACCTTCAAGTAGACCTTTTCGCCACAGAATCCAACCACAAACTACCATGTTATGTGGCACCCAACCTGGACCCTCTAGCTTACGCCACGGATGCGATGTCCATAGATTGGAACAATTGGCAGAAGATTTACCTATTTCCACCGGTGAATCTTCTGATGAAGGTCCTGCACAAGCTGAGATCTTTCACAGGACAAGTAGCATTAGTGGCACCCAACTGGCCAAAAAGCAACTGGTTTCCACTTCTTCTAAAACTGAATCTCTGGCCCAAATGGATCCCCCGTCCAGAACTGACTCAGGTAGTACAAACTCAGACTGTCAGCTTCCTCAAGAGTTCTGAGTGCCCTAACTTTATGGACTTCATGAAGTTTGCGGCTCAAAGGGACGCTAGTATTGATCCACTAAACATCTTATTCATAGAATCGGATAAAAGAGAATCAACGCTCAGGCAATATGATTCAGCAGTAAAGAAATTGGCCAATTTTCTAAAGGATTCAGCTGCTCATAAGATGATCACAAATCTGGCAATCTCGTTCTCTAGATCTCTATTTGAGAAAGGCCTAGCCGCTAGTACCATTACTACAATCAAATCGGCCTTAAGGAAGATTTTCCAGATTGGATTTGATATCAACTTGTCGGATTCATACTTCTCTTCGATTCCAAGAGCATGTGCCTGTCTGAGACCAACAGACTGCCCTCATACGGTCTCTTGGTTTTTGAATGACGTACTTAAATTAGCCTCATACACTAATAATGAGTCATGCTCATATATAACCCTTCTTAGGAAGACCTTATTTTTAATGGCCCTAGCCTCAGGTGCCAGAATATCTGAACTCTCGGCTCTCTCTAGAAATCCAGGCCATGTTGAATTCCTCCTGTCAGGTGAAGTACTGTTATCCCCTGATTGGCAGTTTTTGGCTAAGAATGAGGACCCACAAAACAGATGGACTCCATGGAAAATTATTCCTCTCACACAGGATACATCATTGTGTCCTGTCATTACCCTTAAATCCTTTTTAGCCAGGACTTCTGAAAAATCTTCAGGCCCCCTGTTTATTAGAGAGAAAGGTGGTACGATTTCTCTTAAAGGTATTAGACAACAAATACTCTACTTTATTAAACAGGCCAACCCGGATTCAGTCCCACACATCCATGACATCCGAGCAGTGGCTACCTACATTAACTATTTTCAAAATATGAATTTTGATTACCTGAAGAAATATACGGGTTGGATATCTCCAGCAGTATTTAAATGCCACTATTTCAAAAACTTAGAGGCCCTTAAATTCCCAATGGTGGCTGCAGGGAGCATAGTCTCCCCTAAATAACCGAGTCTTACCAACTCATTTCCTTAGCCTTTTGTTATTTCTTTCCCTAATACTTTTTCCTTCCTACCTGCCTCGCTCGTATTCCCTGCCAACCTCTCTCTTCCGGGCTGGGCTGGTTCTTGACCATCCCGCCACCGGAACATGTACAGTATATAGTATTGAGACCATATTGGTTTTATGGAACTATCTGTATTGAGACCATATTGGTTTTACGGAACTGTCTGTACATACCCTTCTATATTGCTCAGATACCATAATTGTACATTGTCCTGTTATATTATCTCATTATTACTAGTTCTAAGTCATAGTTTAAGTCCTAGTTTAATTAGTATATAAGTAAATTTCTTGCCTTATTATAAACATTAAATTTATTCTTTAAATGAACCTTAGGTTTCACTATCCCCTTCTATACACTTGTTTGGTATCTGTTTAGCTTGGATGGGAATTCTCTGATACTTTTTCACCGGCAGACACAGGTCGAACCCAGAAAAGGTATTTTGACGAAGGAAAAATCTTTTTCTGGGGGAGGACCTGTGTCGCCCGGTGAACCCAGCCCTTCTTCTTCTTTCCCCACCCTTATCCAGTCCAAGCTAGGTGGTCTATTCCAGGAATGAAGAATGTGTGTGGGTATTAGTAGTAGTAGCGAGAGGAAGGTAAGGGAGGTGACCTTTGTGACGGCTCTGACCTTTATAACGTCTCTTGCTGTGGAGGGATTTTGGAAGGAATCCTCTAATTGGCAGAGGACCTGTGAGTAGTGGCTTCCACTCGCCCTTATACTTTATATCGACGCCCCTTGGGGTGCTCGCGCTGGGGGTAGTAACTTCAGCATACAATGCTAGCTTTTTCTCTGGTATATTTAGGATCTATTTATACTTAGAAAAGTGCCCAGAAATAGATTTTTCCTTCGTCAAAATCCCTTTATAGGCATATCTTCATAATAAATAGCCTATTCAAGGAATAATTCCACATCACTGCACTTAACTTATACTCTGAGTGGCCAACCACAAAATGTAAACATATAAAGTTACGAAAATGTAGTATGTATACAGTTGCGTTCACAGCGACCTTTATTGTTCGATAACCTTTTAGATATTTTAATAGTAGTAGTGTAATTGCGGTAATAATAACATTAAGGTTAAAACTAATTCGAACTTCATTATTATTTTGGTAGTATACGTACATAACTTTCCGAACAATGCATTAATACAATTTTGGTAGTATACGTATATAACTTCTCCGAACAATGCAGTCACACAAACAATAATTGTCATAGATTATCGTATTGTTGTTTGCTATTGGCGACGAAGCATAAATGAAACATGTAAAACCATTTTTTACCTTATATATTGTCGTCATATCTTCATGATAAAAAGGCTATTTGTGGAGTAATTCCATATGAGTGAAATCAACTTTTATCTATGCGAGGCCAGCCAACTGACAAAATGTACGTACATATATGAAAATCAAATTATGGTAGCGTTCACAGCATGATTATCTTTTGAAATTTTAATAGTACTATACATACTCGTTTTTTTTTCCATCTGTCCGCCAGCCTGTGGTGTTTGCGTATGGTAACACTGCGTTCCGGACTTTAGATAGTTACATTTAGCTTACATTCAACAATTATAATAATATCCTATTTCGAATATTAATGGTGTAATTCGCATACAGTAAATTATTAAAACACTTTTCAGTTGCAAATGTACACCCAGATATCCTTTTATTTACCTAAAACTTACACATAGCGTAACTATCTAAAGCCCGGGACGCAGTGTTACCATACGCAAACACCACAGGCGGGTGGACAGATGGAAAAAAAAACAGAGTATAGTCATAGTAGTAATAATGTTTGGAATATATGTAACATTCATTTTCAATACAAAATATCATCGTTATTTTGGTAGTAAATAATAGTCTAGAATGATCATATGTACACTGCATTGTTAGGGGTTTGTGGCAGCGATGAAACAAACAAAATAATATTTTTCTTTTAGGCAACACATTTAGCAAAAACATGACAGAATCGGCTTTGCGACAATGTTTATTTTGATATTTTTACTGATACAATAACTATCATTTGTACTACTAACACCATCTTCACATAACTAATGTACAGTTGCGTAGTAGTACGATGGGCGGTTCTGTTGAGTCCAGTGTTACCAATTTTGCATTTTTTATGCTAGCTTTCATTTTCTTGAGGTAATTAGCAAGAAAATTTCCAATCTAGCATCTGGCAGGAAAACTTGCATTTGTTTTCAAATTAATCTAGCATACATATTTTGACTCAAATCTTTGTAATGTTAAGTTGAATATTTCTTTTATTCTACTATGTTTGATATATCATGTAAGAAAAAAAAAATCTTGCAAAAGCATTTCCAGGAATTGAACAGAACAGGTTTCAAAATTATTAGGAACTATGTAACATAGTGTACAAGTACACTGTGTATGTTAAGGGTGTCATTGTTGTGTATGATGTGAATTTTTTAGCACTTTATGGAGCACAATCTAGCAAGAAATTGCCATTCCAATTTGGCAACACTGGCCTACCCACATTTGTCTCTTTTGTTTATGTTGTTATTGAAGTGTGGTGTTCGCTGTGTTCTTTAAATTGTACCCATATAAAGGAGTTAATTATGTGGCATCCAAAAGCCCTGATTCTTTTAATCTTATAGGAAAGAAGCCTAAACATCAGATGAAGGTTATTACGTGTAATATATACTAACATGTGTTGTAAAGAAGGGAAGAAATGTTTCGCTGCATGCTGCTGGTAGCATTATCTTTATTATTCATCCGCTTGTACGCAAAATTGTCGCCATCTTTATCAACATAGATCGTTGGTGAGTACCCATATGATTTACATAATTTTGATATTCCTCTTACCTCTCTCCCTCTCTTTCCTTGTAAAAGAAAAGAGGCCCACGTGAGTACGTAATAGCACATGCGTATGTAGGCTTCTAGCTGTAATCCATAGGCTAGTAGGCTACTATATTATCAGCTAGGTACGTTATACTACATATATTTTTAAGGCTAATGTTGTAAAATAACTTTGAAACTGTCTTGAATTTAGTTTAAGGTGATAGTTGAAGACATATTTGGTGTTTGAACTAAAATAGGCAGTTATAAACATTGTAGTAATGGTCTTGGGTGGGTTAACTATTAAAGTAGGAAGTTTTAAGCAATTTTTGAGGGGGGGTACCAGGATAACAAGGGTATTTACTTATCGTGGGGGGTTCTATGCCCTATCCCCCGTGATTATCGAAGCCCTACTGTAGTATATATATTACATATGCATAAAAGTTCTCTCATCTCAGTAGGAGAGAGAGAGAGAGAGAGAGAAGAGAGAGAGAGAGAGAGAGAGAGAGAGAGAGAGAGAGAGAGAGAGAGAGAGAGAGAGAGAGAGAGAAACTATTATTTTTTATTATTTAATGTTATTTTAAACTTATATTAATATCTGAAAATTAGTACTGTAAATCATTACCAAAATGTATATGTAGGTACAGTACAGTATTTCATCACAAAAAATAATATAAAAATACAGAATATATTGCTCTATGAAAATATCCAAGAATGGGTGAGTTTTCCTAGGAATAATTTATAGAGCTGTTCCACTGAAAATTCTGAGTCGCCGAGTCTGCAAATTGTGAACCTGCAAATCTGGGGGTTGACTGTAATGCCTATGATGATGCCAGTAAAATGCAATCACCTGATAATTTTAAGAATGTAAATATTATCAGAATGCAAATGGAGCCTGAATGCCACGTTATAATACAATATATAATATGACAATAATGAATGAAATATAACTGTACACATTATAAGCAAAAGAAGTTTATTAAAATGATAATTCCTAATATATGTCATTTGAATTTTTCAAATGGATTTCTTTTGGTGTAACAACCTTTCTTTCTCTCTCTCTTTCTCTCACACACACACACACATGCAAGTTTAACGACCCAAAAGCAGCAGATTTTAAGAATTTGTTGAAAACAAAAGCCTGAAATGTATGAAGTGCCAGTTAACATCGACAGTGTGCATTTAAAGTGGTTTAAGCTCCAACGAACCAAAGGTGTAAGCATTTCCAAGGAGATACTTATGCAGCAGTCCAGAATTTACATAAGGAACTAAACTTATTGAATGACAGTGATAATTCATAAGCTTTGTTCTACTTTTGATAATACAGTAATATATATGTGGAATGAGCTGGCATGACTTTGTTTACATAGGGCTTTTTTAGGGGTGATTTCTGTTGTCTAGGATTTTCCTATGGCTTGGTCCAAAGGAAGCCAGTTTAAAGAGGTTGGACTGTATAAGTAGGTAAGAAGCCTAAAAATAACCATAAGAAGGAAAAATGTATTTTCACTTTTTCCAGTAAACTTTGTCTCCCAAAATTTGAGTGCACCTTATATGCAAATATGCCTTATATGCTGGCCAAAAAAAAAAAAAAATCGAATAAGTTAAATCTTTGGATCTTAGATTCTATCAAAACTGAAAAATCAAGACGACATTCACCAATATGCACCTAAAAACTACAGCACCACATATTTATCAGTAATTTATTTAAAAAAAAATGAACTCAATAAATGCCAACAAGAATTTCAGCCAGTCAATAAATGTTGATGAGATCAATAAACCCTACATAACATGAGAGAAAGTTTAGGCATAAAAATCAAAGTAAAAATTAATTAGTACAATGTGACATTTTTGCAGATTGAACAAACACTAAATATACTGTTAACTTAAAAACTGGGAGTGAACAGTTTGACTTTTTGTTGTTCAACTATTTTTCCACATCCAGAATGTTTACCAGACACAATTAGCTTTCATTTCATATTATTCAAGAATACCTCAGCACCATATAACTGGGATATGCCTGTTCATAACAACTGAAATCTACTAAAGGGTCCCATAAAAAATTAAATAAAATCACTGTACACTACATATATATTGAAACAGATGACCTAATACAAGGGCTTTCTTTAAATTTATGGGTGATTGATAATGTACTGTTAAAATGATGGCCTTACCCAGACAGCACTAACAAAGTAATTCATTATTCATTATACTATACCTCTATATGCTAGTCTTACCATTAACACTGAACCAAGAAGCTACCTGATGAGGGTCTTCTTGAAATATTATGTCTGTAATTCTATTTGCAATGGTGTCACCTCAGTTCTAGGCAGGTCTATAAATACAGATACAGGAGCTATCTGAAAATATAGCAGCATAGTTTAAGGGCATTTTCGCTTATGTGTATTCAATGTACTTTTTTGAGAAAATTCCTTATTACATGATGAACACTTATATGGTTTCTCTCCAGTGTGTGTTCTCATATGAATGTTCAAATAACTTGAATGTAAAAACGCTTTCTTGCAAATAGTACACGTGTGCTTCTTCTCCCCAGAATGACGCAACATGTGGAAATTTAAACTACACTTTTGTGTGAATTCTTTTGAGCATATACTGCATTTAAATGGCTTTTCATTGGTATGAATTCTCATGTGAGCTGTCCGATATGTACTATATGCAAATGTTTTGTTACAAATGTCACATTTGTATTGGCTGTCACCTGTATGCCTTGAGATATGTATTCTCAAAGTACTTTTGCTGCTAAAACTTTTACCACAAATATTACAAAGAAATGGTCTCTCTCCCGTATGTTTACGTGAATGAAGATTTAGAATATACTTATCTCTAAATGTCTTTTGACATGTAACACACTGAAATGGCCTGTCTCCCATATGCCTTTTCATGTGTTTATTAAATCTGTCTAAACGGACAAATGTTTTTCCACACACTTCACACAAATATCTCACTTCATCACTGTGGAGTAACATATGTCTTTTCATAATGTCAAAACTTGCAAAGTCCTTTCCACATATATCGCACTCTGGCTTCCCAAGAGAATGTACTGCTTGCTTGTGCTTATTCAAGGTAGACAGGCTACAAAAACATTTCTTACAAACTTCACACATTAAAGGAAAATCACGATTTTCAAATTCTCTGTCTGTATTAATTTCATCTTTACATTCTTTTCCACAAATTTCACAATCATGTATTGATTCAGTTAAGTGAATGCATTTAATATGTTTCCTTAAACTATCTTTCGTTATAAAACTACCAGAACACAAGGGACAAGTAAAACATTTTTCCTGATAAGGATTGGAAAAACTGCCTCTAGCTTGATGCATATTACCTGTGAACTTTGTTTCCAAATTACAATGAGAATTTTTATGGTCTGAGAGGCTATAATTATTCCGAAACTCTTTGCCACAAAGTTCACAATTGAATGGTGTTGAGTGAGGATGAAATTTTACTAAATGTTTATCCAGGCTCTTCTTCCACTTGTAGCTTTTATCGCAGAATAAACAAAAATAAATTGAACCATGATACAATTTTGCATGATCCGCCATTGATTTTTCAAAAGAGTTAACTACAGTAATGTTTTTCCCACACAATTTGCAGAAGAATAATTTATCATTTGTAGGGTTACTCTGAATATTTTCATCAGTCACTGGGTGCTTCACATCTTCCTCTTCTATTACATTGCATCTCCTCTGATCACTGACATAGCTACTGTTATAGTTCTTACAGAAAGTACCTTCACTTTGCATATTCTCACCATTTGCGAAGCTACAATGTTTCTCCTCTTCACAAAGGCTTGTAAAATCCCTGGCATTATTTTCTGAGTCTACAGCACCAGTGCCACTACCTCCATCAAAATGACCTCTATTATGAGAACTTCCACTGGACACATTTGAATAGCTTGAATATCGGCCCTCCAAGCCAAATGCACTCATGCTATATATATTACTAGTGGTACCCCCCATACCATACATATTACTTGCAGCAGGCCCCATACCATACATATTGGTTGTACTTGCAATGCTATTGACAAACTGAGGGTGACATCCACTTAAGCTATATGCTGCTTTAGTAGCTGCTAAATCAGCATAAAGATCCCTCCTAAAGTTGAAGGAATCATTTTGAATATCTCTACCATAAAATCGATGGTCAATCTCATTCATCTGGAAAATAGAATGTCCTTGGAATCCTCCATGATGACTTAGATCATTATGACTGTAAAAAGACGATAAAACTTTTCCATTTTCAGAATTACAAAAGTTTCCACTAAAATTTGCCATGATGCATTTTTTTAACTAAAATATGAATTATACATAAATATTTCTGTCAGATATCTGCCATGAACCCTGAAACAAAAGTATCTGTATACCTTGTAAGCAATCAACTAGAGCATAAAACAATCATAATACATCATCATTCTTCCTAACTGTAATGGACAAAAAGAAAAAAAAAGTAAAAAACATTACCTTGAACACAAATAATGTGCAAAAAGTGGTGTAGCTACGCACTTTTGTTTAACAAATATTTAGTAAAGAAAAGATTACACTAGAAACTGACACACACTACAAGTTTTCTAACAAATAAACAAGTAGTGCAGTCTACCAAACAGCTGAATCATGTTAATTTTTAAGTATACTATGGTTGTAACCGAAGTAAAAAATTCCTTGTACAAAGATCTCATTCAGCATCTTGAAGTATAATTCTGAAGTCACAACTAAACCTGAAAAAGAAATAGATTTTGAGTCTAAAAGGAAAATACAATCTATTCATTTATTAATCTATTAAGTAACTGGACATGTTTTTATACTATGCATTCCAATTCTCTATGGGGGCAAACAACACTTCTTCATTTGTACGAAAGGAAAAGATGTAACAAAAATAAATCAGTACCATAGATTTTACAATGCATATCAAGAGTCATACATAGATATTATTCTCCTGGGACTTTCAATATCAAAAGGGCAAATACTGATGTTTGTCCAGAATTTCATACAAATACTTTCTGCAGTAAGAATATGTAATTACATTAAAAAGCAATAATAAACTATCAAAATCAAGTCAGATAGGAAAGAAAAGTACAATGGACATGGTGGTTGCTCCAAGACAGGTTAGATATATAATAGTGGTACAGTATTTCATATGAAATAATTTTGTTCCTTCATAAATACAAACCCTTGTTCTTAACATAAGGATTTAACTCAAACACTCAAACTTCTTGACAACGTAGTGAACTACCAACAGGCAGAGGGAAACCCTACCCATTTGATGATCCACACTCCACTTTGCCTCTGGTTGCCAAGCTCAGATGTCTTTCAGGACTCTCTGCCTGGCTTTTGCCGTTCAAAATTTTGATAATTGAACCGAGTGTTCCTTTTCCTTTCTTGGTTTTGGACAGTGCTTGTATTGTGATTATTCAAACCCATTGATCAAATTAGCCTTCTTGGAAGGAATTTGAATTTTTTTTTTCATGCTGACAAGAACATTTGTTTCCATCGGACAGGTAACATCTTCTGTTAGTTGCACAACTGCTGTATCATTCTCTGATAAATTTAATAATATACTACAGTAATTACCTGTCAGGTATGGTCGACTTAGCGACTTGGAATTTTTTTTTTTTTTTTTTGTTAAAATGTTCTTTATGAATGCAATTTGAGGAAGTTTTATCTTTTTTTTTTTTTTTTTTTTTTTTTTTTACTTGCAGTCGCTGTCTTGCTCCCCTTCTACCTGACCCGATAGAAAGAAAGAAACCAAAGAAAGGCAAAGAAGAAGCGCAGTAGTTGAAAATGAGTAAGAGTGAAGGGAAGGGATAAAAAAATTAGACTGCAAAGCTGCCAGATAGCAGAAACAAAAACACTTAATATGTGTCAACCCTTTTCTGTTCCTCCATACATATACATGATGCTAACCCCTAAAAGTTGCCGATCTGGATACACTTGCCGTGAATAAAATTCGACAGCAGTTAAAGGAGATAGAAAATACAGTTTAATCTCTCCAGTAGGAAGTTTATATATAGACAACTAAACAAGATTGAAGCTGAGCAAGCTGATTTCCAATCTGAAGAAGTCTTGAAGATCAAAGTTGGGAAAACTTTGTTATCGGAAGGGGCTTTTGATGATATTAAGACAGGAAGATTGTAAATTTAGACTGAAGAAGTAGATAAGAGTTCTTCCATTAGGTTATGGTTCTCCTGATGGTTAGGGAGGAAACACTATAGATTCAGGGTTATGAATTAGGTTTAGGTACTTTAAGTGGTGAGTAAGTTAAGTAAGTTTTAAGTTATAGTTCTGCAAAAAGGTCTCAGACTGCTGTAATATTAAGGAATTAAGTTTAGTTTCTTAGGTGGTTGGGGTAATATTAAGTTACTCTAAGTTACGTAAAAGAGGATAAGTTTTAGAAGAATTATAGTGACGAAAAATGAAGTTTCTGTTCTTTAGTATTAATTTTAAGGAAAAGTTGAGATTCACTGAATAACCCCAAAATCTGTCCCCATCAAGCTGGCCTAATTGTGCAAATATCAAAAGCCCCTAGATAATAATTTGGTGCTCAGTGTGGGGCCTTTGACAGTCAAGTAAGAGTGAGGTACATAATTGGAGATGGCAGAGGGAAGAAAGATTGGAATGAGAGGTGGGATAGGCTGACATTCATGATGATCAGCATTCAGGAATAGTTAAGTGGAAGCCCAGGCAAAGGGAAACAGATTGGTTACAATGATAGAGGCAATGGATAAGAAAATGTGTGGGAGGGCAAAGAAAATGGTCGAAATGGCTAGGAGTAGGCCCTGATGTTAGGAAGGGAAGCGATAACGATGAGGTAAAAGATGCAATGAAAAGGATCCCTGAGAAAGGAAAGGAAGTATCCGCCATGGCTGAGAACAGTATGAGTCAGGTGAGTGAAAGTAATGAGGAAGAGATGAGTAAGAAAAGAAAGGTAAAGAAGAAGAAAACACAAAAGAGGAAAGGTGTGAGGAAAGAGGAGTCTAGTTCTCAGATTTGGAGTAGTTCAGACTCAGAACTTGAGGATGATAGGAAGATTGGTAGTAGTAGAGAAGAGTTTTGTGAGGGAGAAAATAAAGTGGCCAAAGCAGTGTTCCTAAGAGAGGTTCCCTAGATTGAGATATTTAGCATCGGGAGAGGAAGAGACATATATATGAGTTTTTTGATGAGTATGAGAAGTATTGTACGGGCAGTCCCCGGTTATCAACAGCCTCAGTTATCAGTTTTATGGGGCTTGTCTAGTGGATGATTTTTAGCACCAAAATGCACCAATTTCCGGTTATCAGCACCGATACATACCTAAATGGTTATCGGCGCCAAAATCCAGTTGCCAGAGCCGATAAGCACCAAAAATTACTGATTTCAGTTTATCGGTGATTTTCGCTTATCATCAAGCCATTGGAACAGAACCCCCACCGATAACTGGAGATTGCCTTTAGACAAAAATATGGGGAGAATGAAAGTGTGGGGATGAAGCAGCTGGGAGAGTTCCTCAATGTGCAGTTGAAGATGTGTTATAGAAGTATGTGTGAGGGTGAGCCAGTCAAAATGAGTAATTGGGCAGGGGAAAAGAATGAAAGGGAGTGTGGTCTACAACAAGGACAATATGTTTGAGGAGCAAATATGAAGGCTAGGGAAGATGTGGGTTTATATGCCCATAAGCTAGAAGCATTGGCCAGAAGGAAGTATGGAGAGGAAAGAATTGGGGAAAATAAACACCTCATGAAGTTCTTGGTCACCATCCTTGTAAAAATTGGGTAATTTTGAAGAAGAAAAAATATCAGAAACGTTAATCAGGGAAGAGCTTAAATTGGGAGGATGTTTTAAAGATCCTAGGAGACCTGAGAGTAGGTGATGAGGCCAAAGGTGGTGTACATTGGGTCTTCTTCTTTCCCACTGTTATCCCTACATTAAAGGGTTGGTTGCCTGATGCGCTTTCTCCAATGCCTTCTATTGAAGGCATCATACTCCACCAACCCTCTTCTTTCCGTATCTTCCTTCCCTTTATCTCGCCATCTAATTCTCTGTCTCCCTCTTGTTCTTCCTCTTAACAGGTTCCTCACAAGCCCTCATCACTCTCTTCATCATCCATCCTCAACACATGCCCAGATCATCTCAATTGTGACACTCTTATCACTTCTGTAATCTTTACTAGGCCCACCCTTCTCATTGTATCATTTTCCAATCTCTCAAGCAGCAATATTCCCATAATCCACCTCAGCATTCTCATCTCTGTTCTCTCAAGCTTTACTTCCTCTTTTCTTCTTAGAGCCCTTGTTTCTGCTCCATACATTAACACTGGTCTTACCACTGTGTTATATACTTGACTTTTAGCTTGATTGGCATTTTCTTATCACATACCACTCCCCCCATGCAGCTTATGTCCTACTGTCAACTTCAACCTCACATCCTCCCTCTTGGTTTAAAGTTGAATCTAAGTATTTGAACTTTTTTGCCTGTTTTATAATCAAGCCTCTTCTTTCTTGTATTACTCCTATTTTGTCTCTATCTTCCCTTTTGCTCAGCAAAACCTCTGTTTTACATGTATTCACATTCACCTTTAAGGCCATCCCTCTTAAAGACTCCTGCCACTCTCCAACCCTTCTCTTGGGTCCTCCTCATTTTCAGCAGTAATCACCAGATCATCGGTGAACAACTTCCACAGCTCTTCATTCCTGATTTTTTCACTCAACACATCCATGATCAGCACAAACAAAAATGGGCTTAATGCCAACCCCTGATGTAATCCAACACTAACTTCAATGTTTTCTGTTTCCCCAACTGCTGTTATCACTTTTGTGCTCGTTCTTTTATATATTATCTTGACCAGCCTAACTAACTTTTATAGGACTTTCCTTTTCCTTAAACACCAAAACATCACTTCTCTTGGGATTCTATCATATGCTTCTCTAGGTCTATAAATACACAATAGAGCTACTGGTTTCCCTCTATAGCCTTTTTTCCTGTAGCGCTCTTACTATGTTGCTTATGTCTGTACTACAGGTTTACAATCGCTTAATCCGTAATTTAAAACATAACCATTAGCAAAAGTCGATAATATTTGTGTACTGAGAATAATTTTCATTTTTATAAAAACCCCTGTTTTACTGTATCTAATCATATTGCATGTATTATAAACATATTAACGAATTATATTATGCTCTTAAAATATCACCTGACTTCATTTTACCGACATTATCACTGTCTTTGTCTTTTGATACCGAATGGAACTTAATTTACAAAAGAAAGCTGGGTTTAAGAATTGCAGCTACTTTAATTATAAATGCAGTATATTAAAAAATGTCTACATGTGTTTTTTGTCAATTTCAGACAGTGCTTTTGTCTGCCAAAACATTTTGCAGTCTGCTCATTATTCATAATTCCCAGACGTGCTTGACTTACGAAAGTTACAAATTTCTAGTTCCTAGTTGTGCTGGACTTTGAGCCTTGTTTACTAAGGGGCAACATTTTCTTGGTAGTATTTTATAATCAAATTACCTAGGGGGTTTTACGATATCAATAGCTCCCCAGTTATCCTTAATATTGGGATTCTTTCCAATTTAAAGGAATACATTTATGAGGATCTACTTCCAATGGGTATTACTCTGCCAATAATGATGTCACATTATAAAGCACAAAGTGGCTATGAAAAGTGCCCCTATTTTACAAGGATATTTTATGAGAAAAATTTAATATAATACACGTACTGAAGTCATTTTAAAGGTATTTTGTATAACAGTATTCCAGTAGACTCTGTATGAAGGTTTGTTTATGTCTGTTTATGGCTGCTCACGGCCACTAGCTAGCGACTTAAGTCAGGGAATAGACATAATTCGGCTTATTTTTAAGATTTTATTAATTTCCTGTAAGAACTAGACTTGATTTTCAATTTTTTGTTATTAGCAACAATAATTATGCCTACCCCTCACAGTACATACTACGTACCTAGCCTAGCCAATGGCTCTCCGTCAACCATTGTATTATGGCCGAATTGGTAGTGCGTTGAAGGATATGTTATTTAACACTGAACTTATCAAATTGTAATTTATGTGTATTTATGGGTAATGTTTTGCATAAAAAGGCAAGGTTAGGGTAATAACTGGTGGTCAAGAACGGATTAAATTTTCAGTTATTTCTCATGGGAAAAATTAATTCAAATTTCGACAAAGTCGCATCTCATCGCTTCCTTTGGAACGAATTAATATCGAGGTCCGGGGATCTACTGTGTGTGTGTGTGTGTGTGTGTGTGTGTTTATATATCTATATATCTATATATATATATATATATATATATATATAAACTGATTTTACAAAGAACAACATAGTCAAAAGAAGGCTTAATATACAAACTGACACTACAATATTAGCCATAAGGGCGATTTTCACTCTACAGAAGGGAGGAGCCGCCTGAGGCTTCAAGGTGTGGCTAGCCTCAGGCGGCTCCTCCCTTCTGTAGAGTGAAAATCGCCCTTATGGCTAATATTGTAGTGTCAGTTTGTATATTAAGCCTTCTTTTGACTATGTTGTTCTTTGTAAAATCAGTTTGCCTCAGTAAAGGGTCCGAACAGGACCGAAAGTACTTGGCTATCTCGTTTTTCATTTTTTCCTTCGTGGCAAAAAAAACCTTTATATAATATATAATATAATATAATATATATTATATATCTATATATATATATTATATATATAATATATATATATATATATATCATATATTACTATATATATATATACATATATATATATATAGATAATAATAAATACATATATATAATATAATATATATATATAATATATATATATATACATATTATATATATATATATATATATATATATATATATATATATATATATATACAGTGGTACCTCGCGATACGAAATTAATCCGTTCCGAGGTGGCCTTCGTATCATGAGTTTTTCGTATCTTGGAACACATTTTACATGTAAAATGGCTAATCCGTTCCAAGCCCTCCAAAAACACCCAGTAAATTATATTTCCAGGCCTAAAACACATGTTCTAGGGTTACAACGCCGAACCGATGGAAGAAATATGACTCCAAAAAGGTAAAATACTGTACATACTTGAGTAATATTCAACTGCATGTAATGTTCAACCCCATTTTTACTGCATATATTAGGACTTTAGCATATGTCCCTTAGCAATAAGCCTAGCCTATGTTAGCGGTTGCTACTGTAGCCTAGTCTATGATTCTGACATCTAAACCTAAGAGCTAAAAGCTTAGAATATGCCAATAAAATGTATAAATAATCAGACATCTAAACCTAAGAGCTAAAAGCTTAGAATATGCCAATAAAATGTATAAATAATCAGTATGTACTCATTTCAAATAATTATTAATTAATCATTAACTATAATACACAAACAAACAAAAAACAAACCTTCCAATCGATTGTTTACATTCAGCTCTTACCCGTCTTACGAGTATCGAACGAGCGCCAAGCAATCATTTTTCCTAGCACACAGTAAGCCATAAATTGTCATTAGTATCTCTCTTCAACTAATGAAACTACCAAACAGTATAATAACCATTCATTTCTATTCTTTATTCTATCTTTACCTAATGGAGATACCGAGTTACTGACAGCTATAATGAAACATACGTATACGTAACGTAATAATAAAACAGAAGAAGAATTCTAAAAAATACGTATTTGTTGGCAGTCTGATTTATTTTATATTTTATGATATCTAATTCACAATTTTTTTTTATTAAATGTATTGCATTTACTCATTTCAAATAATTATTAAGTAACCATTAACTATTATAAACAAACAAAAAAAAGCTTCCAAACGTCTGTTTACATCCAGCACTTACGAGTATCGAACGATCGACAAGCAATCACTTTACACAGTAAGCCATAAATTTTCATTATCTCTCTTCAACTACTGAAACTACCAAACAGTATAATAAAGGGATTTTGACGAAGGAAAAATCTATTTCTGGGTAACGACCTGTGTCGCCGCCCTGTGAAATGGTTCCTTTGATACTATTTCTTAGGTATAAATATTGCTATTCATCCTAGAGAAAAAGAAACGATATAATGCCAAGATAAATGGGCTCGCTCACCTCTAATAGAAGTGTCGGTATAGTAAAGGAGCGAGTGGAATCACTACCAGAGGTCCCTTGCCATTTAGCTTCTTCCTTCGACAAAACCCCCAACTACGGAGGAGCCGTGCTACAGCTCCCGGTACCCTCTACTACTACCGTGAGCGCCTCCGACGCCTGTGACGTCATTCCTGAAGATAGCCTCCAAGCTTGGGGTAAGCTGGGTGAGGACAATCTAACTACAGGGTGGGGTTTCACAGGGCGACACAGGTCGTTGCCCAGAAATAGATTTTTCCTTCGTCAAAATCCCTTTTCTGGGCTTAACCTGTGTCGCCCTGTGAAATAGTACCAGAGAATGCTAAAACACCAAGCTTGAGGGACAATACAGATAATTAAGAAGGTAAAAACAAACACCTGTAAGGTTAATAGTATAATGATCAACTTAAATTACAGTCTTACAATTAAAAGTTAATAGTATGAACCCTTAAACATGGGTTAGAACTTAAAATTAATTAGCCTACCAAACAAGCAAATATATACAGGGTAGCATAAGACAGGATAACAAGTTGACTTATACATAAACAATGGAACTGAATCCCAAACGAGAATGATGAACATAACAGCAATACTCAAGGTAACACAATTACATAGAGGCGACTAAACTAAGTAAGGGTGCAATGGGGCAGGCAGAAGGGAAGGCTACAAGAAAGTTATAAGAATTATTAAGAGTCAGGAGAAACTGTGTTTCCAGCTGCCACTGCTGGAAATTTGAGGGCTTCCAAGGGTTTTAGGTAGTGTCGTTTGAAAACTGTCGGAGATTTCCAGCCTGTATATTTCTTAAGATCGTCAAAATTCATATGTTGGAAATAGTTAATAGATGTGGCCACTGCCCTAACATCGTGGGCCCGAGGAAAGGACTCTGGGTTGGCCTGTTTAATGAAGTATAAAATTTGTTGCCTGATCCCTTTTAGGGAGATTGTACCACCTTCCTTCCTAATGAACAATGGACCTGAAGACTTCAGAGTTGTTCTACCTAGGTAGGCTCTTAATGAGTTGACAGGACAAAGAGAGATGTCTTGAGGTAGTGGTAGGATTTTCCACGAGGACCATCTGTCCTGTGGATCTTCATTTTTGGCTAGAAAGTGGCGATCTGGGATAAGAGGACCTCCCCTGAGGGGAGGAACTCAATGTGACCCGGTTCCCTTGATAAGGCTGACAGTTCTGATATTCTAGCTCCTGAGGCTAAACTTAGTAAAAATATGGTTTTCCTCAGGAGAGATATATAATTGCAAGAGTCATTGTTAATGTCCGAGGCCAGTTTGAGGACATCATTTAAAAACCAAGAGACTGATTTAGGTCTCGTTGATGGTCTTAATCTAGCACAAGCTTTTGGTATGGAGGTAAAGTACGAATCCGTAAGATCTATGCTAAAACCAAACTGGAAGATCTTTTTGAGAGCTGATTTGGTCGTAGTGATAGTGCTTTCTGCTAAACCTTTCTCAAACAATGATCTGAAGAAAGTTATGGCTAGGTTCGTTGTCATGATTTGAGAGTTTGAATCCTTAAGGAACTCTGCTAGTTTCTTAACAGATGAGTCATATTGACGCAGGGGTGGTAGTATTCCCTTTTATCTGATTCCAAGAATGAAATATTCTGGGGATCAATTTCTGCATTCCTCATAGCTGCGAATTTCAGAAAATCCATAAAGTTAGGGTTTTCTGAATTCTTGAGGAAGCAGACACAGTCTGAGTTTGCACTAACTGGGTTAGTTTGGGGTTGGGAATCCGTAGGGGCCGGACTCTCAACTCTAGAAGTAGAGGGAACCAATTGCTCTTGGGCCAGTTGGGAGCTACTAGAGCTACTTGGCCCTTGAATGTCCTGAGTTTGTTTAAAACTTTCAGGAGAAGGTTCACCGGAGGGAAGAGGTAAATCTTCTTCCATGTGTTCCAATCGAGGATCATTGCGTCTGTAGCATATGCTAGAGGATCGAGGTTGGGTGCCACGTAACAAGGGAGTTTGTGGTTTGACTCCGTGGCAAAACAGATCTACTTGAAGTCCCGGGACTTGTAGACTGATCCAATTGAACGAATTCCTGTCCAGTGTCCACTCCGATTCTAACGGAACGGAGCGAGATAGAGCATTTGCTACTACGTTCTTGACCCCTGCCAAGTGAGTGGCTGACAGGTGCCATTTGTTCTTGTTTGCCAGAGAGAAGATGGCTATCATGACGTGGTTCAAGTGGCTTGACTTGGATCCGCCCCTGTTGATGCAGTGTACCACCACTGCACTGTCCAGAACTAGTTTGAAATGTGAGTTCTTGGGCGGTTGGAGTCGTTTCAGTGTGAGAAACACTGCCATGGCTTCCAGTACATTGATATGTAGCTGACGGAATGTTAAAGACCAAGTTCCTTGAACTTTTTCGTGCTGAGAGTATCCTCCCCACCCTGTTAGTGAGGCATCCGTGTGGATCACTAATGATGGAGGAGGAAATTGTAGGGGAATTGCTTTTGATAGATTCTTTGTCTCCGTCCAGGGGCGGAGACGTTTTCGTAAGATCGCCGGGATAGAGGCTAGTTTGTCCCGTGATCTGCAATTCGCTTTTGAACGCCATACTCTGTTTATATCCTTGAGTTTGGCTCTTAGCAGAACGTCTGTGACTGATGCAAACTGGAGTGAGCCCAGGATCCTCTCCTGGCACCTCCGGGATGTTTGTTGTTGTTTGAGAAATTGCTTTGTAGCTCTTGCTATTTCTTTCCTTTTCAACGACGGAATCGATAGTGTGTGTGATTGCAAGTCCCACTGAAGGCCTAACCACTGGAATCGGGATTCCGGTGTTAGTCTGGACTTGGTTTTGTTTATTTGGAAACCTAAATGTTCCAGAAATTTGATCACTTTGACCGTTGCTTCTTTGCATTCTTTGGGGTTCTTTGCCCAAATAAGCCAATCGTCCAGATAAGCCACTAGCATTATTCCCTGTTTCCTTAGCTCTTGCACTACTGCTTCCGCCAATTTGGTGAAAATCCTGGGGGCTATGTTGAGCCCGGATGGCATTACTTTGAAGGAGTAGGATCTGTTTCCTAGTTTGAAGCCTAGGAATGGACGGAAGTGTCTGGCTATGGGAACATGATAGTAGGCATCTGTAAGATCTATAGAGGTTGTGACGGCCCCACGGGGAAGTAAGGTCCCATACCTGTGAAACGGTCAGCATCCTGAACTTGTCGCAATGAATGTATAAGTTCAGATGGGACAAGTCTAAGATGATCCTTCGGTTTTCCGAGTCTTTCTTTGGCACGCTGAAAAAGCGTCCTTGAAATTTTAAATTGTTGACTCTTGAGACTACTCCTTTGAGAAGGAGGTCTTGGGTATACTCTACCAATTCCGTTGTTGGTGCTTGATAGAATTTGTTGGTTGGAGGAGGGCCCTCTAGCCAACTCCAACCTAGGCCTTTGGTTACTATACTCTGAGCCCAGGGGCTGAACCTCCACCGCTGGCGGAAGAGGTACAGTCTCCCTCCTACCTTGGGGCTCTCACTGCTGGCTTGCCGAGGGGTGGCCACCCCTTGCTCCTCAGAAGCCTTTTCCCCTACTTGTAGCCCTGTCGGACCCTCTGAAACGAGAGGCACCTCTTGCTCTGCTACCTCTCGTGAACCTGTTGAAAGCCTGAAAGTTCTGGCTTTCATAGGTAGAGTTGTAGGCTGGGGAGAGAGCAAAGGATGTGGAAGGGATGTGGAAGGCTGAGGGCTGCTGTGACTGTGGGGTCAGGACAAGGTATTGTTGTTGACCCTTAGAAGAGGAGTGTTGCTGCCCTTGAGGTGTTTGGACTGCTTGGACCAGCGTCCTGGATGAGGGGTCTGGAAGGGCAAGAACTTCCTTGGTTTCTTCTTAATCCTCTGGTTCAAACCAGAGGATTCCTGTTTCCGTTTAGGTACCAGCCCCCACCTGACCTTGAGGCACTGGTTCACTTTGGATGCCTCATGTAAGACCTCCGCCACCACTGGTGCTGGGAAGAGGTCCGTCCCCCAAATGAGGAAGCTATCACAGTTTGTTTGGTTCATGGCGGATGGTGGCTTAAGCCAGGACATGCTTCCTACAATTCCTCCTGGCGATTAGAAAGTCGTAAAGGTCAACACTGCATGGTGTGCAGCAAACCTTTAGCCATGACTTTGAACAATGGCTCTTGCTGGTACACTAGAGCCGTCATTTCAGCCATCGTCATGGAGGCAGAGAAATACTCGCAAGCCTGGTCCAGGCGTCGTACTCCGTCTGGATGAGGGAGTCCGACAACCTGGGAAGTCTCTCGCTAAAGAGAGTGGTGGCGCAGTCAGCCTTAAGTTTCCCTACCAAGAAAGTTGGTACTGCTCCCTCGAAGTAGGCCTCAGAGCCTGGAACCAGGAGAGAGGTGGGTTCTGTCTCCCGGAGTTGAGGCAAAGGCTCGTCCTTCAGGGCTGCCTGAAACGTTGCTTCACTACCTTAAGGGTAAGTGGTAGCGGAGTACCTTTCACCGGAGTAAAAATGGTGAAGGGACTTCTAAAGGCCGTGATGCGAGTATTCTCGCACCCCCACTCTTCCAGGCTTCTCAGCAGAGTTTGTTGAGCCTGTTCCCTAGGAAGGATCACGGTTTCCTTGGGAACTTTGTCTTCTCTCATCATGGCTGCTTCCGTCAGGCGGACTTAGCCAATGAATGGGGGTTGAAGGTTCCTGGGAAAGAACTCGAAGTCTTCCAGCCTTCAAGTTCCAATGCCTTCTTTGGTCAGCATCCCGTTGACGAACGGAGCATGTGAGGCAATCCTCCAAGGATTGGCCGCCTTGAATTGAGGCAGTTGGCTGGAGTCTGGCATTGGGAGAGGAGAGGGTGGCATTGCCAGAGGAGTCCCTGCTGTGATCGTGGTCTGGATCCCGGCGATGGCGTTCTCTTGAGCAGCCAGTCGTTCCGCCAGGGATTGAATTGACTGGCCGGATGACGCAACAGTACTTGAGAGCTGGGAGAGTACCGTGCCAACCTTGTTATCTACCAAGGTTCCCACGATAATCCCCATCTGCTCTAAGATGTTGGCCGAGAAGCTTTCGGGATCAAAAGGGGGCACTTGAGCCCGATCCTTTCGAGACTTACGTTTGGGGGACCTCGACGCTGACGAAGAGGCCGCCCTTGATCTGACTGTTCCGGGGTGGGGAGCCGGAGTAACAGCGTCCGTTAAGATGGCCGATTTCTTAGGGAGGGACTTTTTCAGTTTGTCCACGGTCGACTTAACTTTGGGGATCACTGAAGTGACCTTAGGGCGAACAGCCCGTTGGTCTTCAGTGAAGCCCCGAAAAGAGGTAGAAGAGGAAGGATCAGTAGAAGGAGATGGAGAAAGGGAACTCAGGAAAGGGCCCTGAGAACCCCCAGAAGCTGCCCCTACTGCACCCTTACCTGTGCCCATGGGGTCTACTGCCATGGGCTCAACGTCGAGGTTCATAGCCGCAACGTCTTCTGACACATCCTCTGAGAAATCCCCATCCTGGAGGGAGATCATGACTTGGAGGTCTGCTAACAAGGGGGTGGCCACTTGCGGGTCTACCACTGATCCCTTCTTGGCAGGGAAGATGAGATCAGCCATGTCCTGGGCGAGGATGTAGGGATGGCCCTTTGAGTTCCGACCAAATCCTCCCACCCAGGCTTTGAGGGTCACCAAGGCCTTCTTCTTCTCTTCATCGGAACCCTGTAAGAACGGTCTAGAGTTAGGGAAGGAGGGACGTAAGGATCGTGACTAGAAATATATTGACTGAATATGCGTCCACCTTGTGAAATATAGTCAGTATCGACAAGTATACCAGGTATTGAATGCTGACGGAGATAGGAAAACTTACTACTAAAGAGGCTTCGCCTACTAGCATGTAGCAGGTTTGGCAACCTTCATGGTGCCAAACGATGAAGTCCTCCACCTTCACTACACAGCTAACATGGGAGCGGCAGGCTATATGGCCGCATGGGTCTTGCAGTACAGCACTGCACCCGATCTCCTGGCAACACAAAACCTGTAAGTCAAAGGATACATGAGTACCATTGACAACCTCCGGGGAGGTACCTATGTAAATATCCGTGGGTGCCGGAGTGGAACCGACGGATAGGGTTCTAGGTATAAGAGGCATGCAAAAAAGGGACTGCCGGAGTGAGCTCTAAAGCTCACACCCGTATGAATAAGGACTTAAAATAAAGGGGGCATGCACTTAAAAATAACGTAGAAAATGGTTACAGGGGGAATAGCCTCTGACTCCGTGTTAAGCTCACTTAGTTATATGGGTAAAAATAAACTCCGTCGGGCCCGGAGTTGTGATTACCGAGCGAGAGGAGGGTTCAGCTCCCTGGGCGAGAGCCAAGGATGGAACATGAGACAGAACTATAACCCCCGGAGTAACAGTATAAAATAAATTAAGCCCTTAAAATAGTGTTACAGAAAAACATCATATCAGTGGGTGTGCCCGAGTGAACTATCCTATGTGGATAGGCTCCCAGTGAATCCCTCCCCCTTGGTTGTCCGGTGGGTACGGAGTATTACCGCCGGACTAAAACGGGGGGGGGAGGGTAGGGAGGTAATGGTGGGGTAGGGGAACCTTCTAACCTCTGTGGCCAATTAAGGTCGGAGGAGGGAGGGGGAGAAGGTCCCAAGCCCCCGAGACACGGGACTGTGAGAGAGCACCAGTAGGGGGAGCCTCCCCGCTATCCCTATGAGTCACCCCCTCTCATGCAGACTCGGACGCTAGCTATGAGCAGCGAGTCATCATCCGATGGCGTGGGTGGCAAGGTGTGGAGGGGGGGATGAAGGGGACGGGGAGTGGACCCCGTGACCAGGTGGCTCGTCGTGATCGACCAGCGACCCTTCCAGCCAGGCGATAAACACGTGGTGGGGAAGGCCAATCGGAACAACAAAATGGTCGAAACGACATAGTAATAAACTGATATATTAGAATTATCTATAAAAAACATAATAACAAAATAAGTATATGATATCTTAAAGCTAGGCTAACACGGGGAACAAAAATTACATGATAATATAAGAAAGTCCAAAGGTGTAGGCTAATCGCCAATCCGAAGATAGGGGTATGTTAGCCTAACCTAACCTCTAGGCCAATGTAACAAGGGAATAGGCTAATCGCCAATCCGAAGATTGGGGTATGTTAGCCTAACCTAACGCCTAGGTCAGTGTGAACAAGGAATAGGCTAATCGCCAGTCCGAAGAATGGGGTATGTTTAGCCTAATCTAACACCCCTAGGTCAAGTAATACTATATCAAATAAACATAGGACTAGAAGTAGGACAAGGGGGAACAATAGTTCTCTGACTGGAAAAACTCCTAACGAACGGAAGGGCAAGCTAGGCTAAGATCCGAAACGTTGCAGTCGGAGTGTGCCCCGTGAGGGCCTAACTAACAAAGCTAACTGCATGATATAATATAGTAACTTTATCATAAAGTACTGCAAAAAAAGGGTGGGGAATCTCTAATGGTATGGGAGACCAAAAGAAAAAACCCCTACCGCCATGCGGTCGGAGGAGCGGTCGGGGCCGGTGAAGCTCCGAGAACTCCTAGATAAATAGGTAAATCAGCATAAAATGTGATCTGAAACCCAAGGCAGTACTTAACTTAGAAGCAGAAGTGGAAGACATCTTGAAATGCGTCAAAAAACCTTGAAAAAAGCGATCGCACAGCACAGTGGAAAAAACAACGTGTGGTGACGATGGCGGCTATCAAAGGAATGACGTCACAGGCGTCGGAGGCGCTCACGGTAGTAGTAGAGGGTACCGGGAGCTGTAGCACGGCTCCTCCGTAGTTGGGGGTTTTGTCGAAGGAAGAAGCTAAATGGCAAAGGGACCTCTTGGTAGTGATTCCACTCGCTCCTTTACTATACCGACACTTCTATTAGAGGTGAGCAAGCCATTTATCTTGGCATTATATTGTTTCTTTTTTCTCTAGGATGAATAGCAATATTTATACCTAAGAAATAGTATCAAAGGAACCATTTCAAAGGGCGACACAGGTTAAGCCCAGAAACCATTCATTTCTATTCTTTATTCTATCTTTACCAAATGTTTTTTTTATTAAGTATATTGCATGAATAAGTTTTTCAATTTACAGCATCCTTTTACCAATAGAATACTTAAAGCACAAGGGGTAGATGCTGACCAATAGGAGAGCAGGACCTTATGGGGTGACTAGCATCAGGACCAATGGGAGAGCGGGAGGATGGTGGCGAGTTTACTCAGTTGGCGGCGCGGGAGTTTTAAAATTGTTCTCGGTGGTCCGGGCGAATCTCGGGACTTTACAGCAACAACCTTTTGTATCTTGAAAACTTTTCTGTATGTAGAGCAGTAAAATTTTTCGCATTGGCTTTCGTATCTCGAGTTTTTCGTAAGTAGAGCCTTTCGTATCTCGAGGTACTACTGTGTATATATATATATATATATATATATATATATATATATATATATATATATATATATATATATATATATACATACAGGCGGCCCTCAGTTAGCGGCAGGGGTTCCATTCCTGGCTGCTGACGCCGAGTGATTTTCGACGCTAAGCGATTTTAAAGCCTACGGCCACCGCACACCTTCTTCGAAACTCTAGACCAGTCAAAGGCACCGTAATCCCACAATGGCGCAATAAGTAAAATTATATTTATGCAGTATAGTACTATAGATTTTACTGTACAGTACATTATAGCATTGTAAATACTGTAAAGTGAAAAAAGCCTAGCTTTAATCCTTTGGGTGTCTAGAGTATGCAAAGATATAATAAATTTAGTTTATACAGTGTAAAGGTAGCTACAATCATTAGTCTTACGATAGTCCGATTTTATGAGAGATCAAATTACAATGGCCTAACTTTATCCATCTTCTAGTAACATAAGTTCAATAACAGCAAAAGAGAATGATGAAAGTATGGTTTTAACGTTATACTCGTTGCGTGAATGTGTACAGCCATGAAAAACCGAACGAGAAACGACTTTTTTTTTTTCTAAGTACAACCGAACTGGATAACATCCGTTTGGCTTGTATTTCAATCATCGTACTACATTACACTATTACCGTAGTTGTTATAAATGGCGTTATGTATAGAATAGAACTGAGATATCTTAATGTAATAACTTTATTCGCTCTAGATCAAAGATCAATATAGATCAAAGACCAATCGGAAAATATACTGGTAAATTTAAACCTAGTTATAACTGAAGCTAAGAAAACTGTTCAAGCTGCTAATGACTATTATTGTACATCGGCAACAAGGATAAAACCGCAGTAAACATATGCCATCAAACACAACCGTAGATAAAATTGGGATAAAATAATTTTAATCAAAACTACTGTGCTTGAAAGAACACATCTTACTGTTGGTTTCACGCCAATATAAGATAAATAATGTAAAGTTCGTATTACGATGATATAAAGGATTATTGCGAACGGAATCACGTAATTTTTTACGCAATAAACATGCCGCCAATGTAATCTGTTAACGAAAAAAAAGTAGTTCACATTCACAACGAGACATATTCACAAATATTTCTTTCCACATAAAACACGTGCTATTAGGAAAAATAACCTGGTCCCATATAAGCAAGCGAATTCGCTCAGAATTGCGTTATGGGTGAAACAAACTTGTATTCATCAGCTGATTTCAAACCACAACATTGGCCGCTCAGCGGAATACTGGCTTAAATTTGCCGTAGTATTTTATAATACAATAATATGAGAATACGGACAATTTTCTTTGATACAGTGAAATTATGTATAACTTTTTAAAGGATTTATGGAAAAGACGCATAATTCATAAAATAACACCATGCATTTTTCGGAACAGTGGCGGACAAGAATGAACATGAAAAAACATCCCCTGACAACGTGGAGCGTAGTTACAAAGGCTGCCTTAATTTGTATCTTATTTATGTACAAAAATGAAAATACCTTTACGTAATATATTTTCATACACATTTTAAACATAGAACCATAAACATTAAAAAAATCGACACATCGATCACTAAATTTGCACTCTTTTTAACTTGATATTTTAGGAAGAGCGGCAGACGGCGGCATACAAGAACGAACATGAAAAAACATTGTCGTTGATAACTTGAAGGGCAGTTTCAAAAGCTGCCTTTTTATCATATTTCTGCACAGAAATAAAAATACCCTATTCGTAATACATTTTCACACACATTTTAAACATAAAAGCATAAACATTTATAAAATCGACGCATCGATCGCTAATTTGCACTTTTTTAAAATCGATATTTCGGAAGAGCGGCAGGTGGCGGCTCACAAGAAAGACCATGAAAAAACATCGTATTTAATAACGTGAAGGGCAATTTCAAAAGCTGCCTTTGTATCATATTTCTGTGCAGAAATAAAAATACCTTACACGTAATAGATTTTCATACACATTTTAAACAAAAGCATGAACATTTATAAATCGACACATCCATAGCTAAATTTGCACTTATGTACTCAACAATATTTTCGGCACAGAACAGTGTCAGAGGCATATATTTTATCCTAATACCTACGTAACAACTCGCCATAAAATTTGTTAATATGATTTGTATAACCTTTATGGTCTGAACGGCATTTCTACAAATGCATGAACTCGTTAGAAACGGCGCTAGCGGTGCTGTTAACTGAAAATTGTGCCGTAAAAATACCTTTAAAATGCCTTATTTTTTTAATGAATATTTTTGACGACAGCCGTAAAACCGATTCGCCGTTGAGCGATTGTGCCGTAAACTGCGGGCCGCCTGTATATATATATATATATATATATATATATATATATATATATATATATATATATATATATATATATATATATATATATATACAGTGGTCCGGATGCGTACTAGACCCGCCCGTGAATAGTTAGAACCCGAGTTAAAAAAAAGAGTGCAAATTTAGCGATCGATGTGTCGATTTTTTAAATGTTTATGCTTTTATGTTTAAAATGTGTATGAAAATATATTACGTAAAGGTATTTTCATTTTTGTACATAAATAAGATACAAATTAAGGCAGCCTTTGTAACTACCCTCCACATTGTAAGGGGATGTTTTTTCATGTTCGTTCTTGTCCACCACTGTTCCGAAAAACGCATGGTGTTATTCTGTTAATTATGCATCTTTTCTATAAATCCTTTAAAAAGTTATACAATATTTCACTGTATCCAAGAATATTGTATGTATTCTCATATTATTGTATTATAAAATACTACGGCAAATTTAAGCCAGTATTCCGCGGAGCGGCCAATCTTGTGGTTTGAAATCAGCTGATGAATACAAGACAGAGTTTGTTTCACCATAGCGCAATTCTGAGCGAATTCTCTAGCTTCTAGTTAGCATATACGAATATCTAGATACTTGATTTATATGAGACAAGGTTATTTTTCCTTATACAACATGTTGTTAGTTGGAAATATTTATTGAATATGTCTCGTTGTGAATGTGAACTAATTTTTTTTTTTTGGCGGCATGTTTATTGCATAAAAAATTATGTGACTCCGTTCGCAATAATCCTTTATTTCTTCGTAATACGAACTTTACGTTACTTATCTTATATCGGCGTGAAACCTACAGTAAAATGTGTTCTTTCAAGCACAGTAGTTTTGATTAAAATGATATTATCCCAATTTTATCTACGGTTGTGTTTGATGGCATATGTTTACTGCAGTTTTATCCTTGTTGCCGATGTACGATAATAGTCATTAGCAGCTTGAACAGTTTTCTCAGCTTCAGTTATAACTAGGTTTAAATTTAACAGTATATTTCCCAATTGATCTTTGATCTATAGCGAATAAAGTTATTACATTAAGATATCTCAGTTCTATTCTATACATAACGCCATTTATAACAACTATGGTAATAGTGTACTGTAGTGCGATGATTGAAATACAAGCCAAACGGTTGTTATCCAGTTCGGTTGTACTTAGAAAAAAAAAAAAGGTGTTTCTCCTTCGGTTGTTCGTGGCTGTACACGTTCACGCAACGAGTATAACGTTAAAACCATACTTTCATCATTCTCTTTTGCTGTTACTGAACTTATGTAACCAAAAGATGGACAAAGTTAGGCCATTGTAATTTGATCTCTCATAAAATCGGACTATCGTAAGACTAATGATCGGAACTTGAACACTACAGCTACCTGTACACTGTATAAACTTTATTATATCTTTACATACACCAGACACCCAAAGGATTAAAGCTAGGCTTTTTTCACTTTACAGTATTTACAATGCTATAATGTACTGTACAGTACTACTGTACAGAAAAATTATATTGTTATGATACAATAAGTTTCATACATACTTACCTGGCAGATATATACATAGCTATCGACTCCCGTCGTCCCCGACAGAAATTCAAATTTCGCGGCACTCGCTACAGGTAGGTCAGGCGATCTACCGCCCTGCTCTGGGTGGCAGGACTAGGAACCATTCCCGTTTTCTAATCAGATTCTCTCTTCCACCTGTCTCCTGCGGGGAGGCTGGGTGGGTCTTCAATTGTATATATCTGCCAGGTAAGTATGTATGAAACTTTATTGTATCATAACAATATCATTTTCATACCTGTCAGATATATACATAGCTGATTGACGCCCTTTGGTGGAGGGCAAGAGACAGCTAACTTACTGACTAGACAGGTAAACAACATATGTTGTAGGTATAAATAGACCTTGGTTCCTACCTTATTAGATGGAAGACTTCGTGGCTACTGCCCAGGAGTCTGCTTCACCTCAAGAGCCTTAGCGAGATAGTGATCTGTGGCCAAGAGTTCTTGCTGGTCTGTCGATGGGGTCTTATCCACTTACTCGACAGAGCCTAACTGGCATTTGTCAAGGGGTGCTAATCCGCTTATATGACAACACGCCTTCTTTAAGGAGCACACAACCGATCCCAATCACCCGATCCTAACCCGTGTTAGTTCTAAGATTGTTAAGAGTCATCCCCAAACTCTTAGCAAACAACCACAAACTCGATAATCATACATACAAAATAAAAAAAAAATTTTGTACCCTCTAATAGTCAGCTGTCACTTGATTTCTAATGAAGAGAAGTGAAGGCCGCCAGTGCGACATCTGACACTCCCATGCACAGGAAACACAAGAACACATCCGACAAGAGGGTTACGTACACATATTTAAGGATCGGTGCTCTCTCCTTTACCCAGAACCGTCTGTGCTGACACAAACGGACCTAGAGAAAAACATTTCTCATACGTCACTCGCACATCTTTTAAGTAATGAGATGCAAATACTGAGTTGCATCTCCAATAGGTTGCGTCCAAAATATTTTTAAGTGACATATTTCTCTGGAACGCAATAGATGTCGCGATTGCCCTTACCTCATGAGCTCTTACTCTTAATAGATTAAAAGAGTCATCTGGGCAGTTCTTATGAGCCTCGGTAATTACACTTCTAACACAGAAGGCCAAAGCATTTTTAGACATAGGTCTCTTGGGGTCTTTCACCGAGCACCATAGACCATGTTGTGA
This sequence comes from Macrobrachium nipponense, assembly GCF_015104395.2. Lineage (NCBI taxonomy): Eukaryota > Metazoa > Arthropoda > Malacostraca > Decapoda > Palaemonidae > Macrobrachium > Macrobrachium nipponense. The sequence continues at coordinate 47,332,496 of NC_061100.1, forward strand.
GCCTCCCAACCTCTTCTTTCTGTCCAGATAGAATTTCAGTGCTCTAACTGGACAAAGTGATCTTTCTATTTCTCTGCCTACTAGGCTAGTAAGTCCTTTTACCTCGAAACTCCTGGGCCAGGGATTCGAAGGGTTCTCATTTTTGGCAAGAAAAAGAGTCTGGAATGAACAAATCGCAGAATCTTCTTTGAAGCCAACTCGTGACTCAAGGGCGTGCAACTCACTGACCCTTTTAGCCGTAGCCAGAGATAGCAGAAATATACACTTTCTAGTGATATCCCGGAATGAAGCCGTATGAGGTGGTTCGAACTTTTCCGAGGACAGAAATTTCAGAACCACATCTAAATTCCAGCTCGGAACCCAAGGTTCTACTGACTTCGACGTTTCAAAGGAGCGGATGAGATCGTGCAAATCTTTATTATTCGTCAAATCTAAACCCCTGTTTCTAAAGACTGACGAAAGCATACTTCTGTATCCTTTAATTGTTGGTACAGAGAGATGTGACTTTTCCCTCAGGAAAAGAAGGAAATCCGCAATTTCGGTTACAGAGGTATTGGAAGAGGACAGCTTCTTCGACCTGCACCAGTTTCTGAAAACTTCCCACTTCGATTGGTACACTCGCCTAGTAGATGATCTGCGGGCTCTAGCAATTGCGCTTGCCGCCTTGCGAGAAAACCCTCTCGCTCTGACAAGTCTTTCGATAGTCGAAAGGCAGTCAGAGCAAGAGCGGGTAGATTTTGATGGTACCTCTCGAAGTGGGGTTGTTTGAGCAGATCTATCCTGTTTGGAAGAGATCTGGGGAAGTCCACTGTCCACTCCATCACCTCCGTGAACCAAATTCGGGATGGCCAATATGGGGCTATCAGAGTCATTCTGGTTCCCTTCGAGGCCACAAACTTTCTGACTACTTCCCCCAGAATCTTGAATGGGGGAAAGCGTACACGTCTAGCCCTGACCAGTCCAGGAGAAAGGCGTCTATTGCATAAGAAGCCCTGGGATCTTCTACCAGGGCGCAAAATGTATCTATCCTTTTGGAGAGAAACGTGGCGAATAGATCTATCTGCGGTTTCCCCCAAAGATACCAAAGGGTCTGACAGACTTCCGAGTGGAGGGTCCATTCTGTAGGAAGGACCTGGAACCTCCTGCTCAGTCTGTCCGCTCTCACGTTCCTCTCTCCTTGAACAAATCTCGTTAGAAGAACCACGTTCCTTTGATTTGCCCAAATCAGCAGATCTCTTGCTAGTTCGTATAGGGCGAGAGAGTGAGTTCCTCCTTGTTTCTTGACATAAGCCAGAGCGGTCGTATTGTCGGAGTTTATCTGTATTACTTTGTCTCTTGACTATCTGCTCGAAGCTCCTTAGCGCGAGGTGAATCGCAAAGAGCTCCTTGCAATTTATGTGCCATGACACCTGCTCTTCCGACCAGGTGCCTGACACTTCTTTGGACCCTAAAGTCGCACCCCAACCTGTCTCCGACGCGTCTGAGAACAATGTCAGGTTTGGGTTCCGTACTTCTAAGGATACTCCTTTGTTTTCTTCTAAGGGGGTCAACCACCACCTTAATTGTTGTTTTATTTCTAATGAGATTGGAAACGTGTCCGAGAGCTGTCCTGTCTTCCAACTCCAACTGCTTCTCAGGAAGAACTGAAGCGGACGGAGATGTAGTCTTCCTAGAGGAAAGAACTGTTCGAGCGAGGAAAGGGTCCCCAGAAGGCTCAACCATTCCCTCGCTGAAGTACGCTCTTTCTCTAAGAAGTTCAATACTGTGGGCACAGCCTTTCCTTTCTCTCTCTTGAGAAGGAAATACTCGAAAACCCCGAGAATCCATCTGAATCCCCAGATAGACTACGTTCTGGCTGGGGACCATCTGAGATTTCTCGAGGTTCACGATTAATCCTAATGTCTTTGTCAATTCCAGGATTGTTGACAGGTCCTTCAGACACTGCTTTTGAGACCTGGCCCTGATGAGCCAGTCGTCCAGTATAGGAGACGTTTATCCCTTTCATGTGAAGGTGTTTTGACACATTTTTCATCAAGTCTGTAAAGACTTGGGGAGCCGTAGAAAGGCCGAAACACAGGGCCCTGAACTGATAGATCCTTCCCTTGAACATGAAACGAAGGTACTTCCTCGACGAATGGTGAATCGGGACGTGGAAATATGCGTCTTGAAGATCTAGGGACGCCATCCAATCTCCTTGACTGAGAGCTGCAAGTACTGAGGCAGACGTTTCCATGCTGATCTTCTGTTGTTGTACGAATTTGTTCAGCGAACTTACATCCAGTACCGGTCTCCATCCCCCCGAGGCTTTTGCTACGAGAAACAAGCGATTGTAAAACCCCGGGGAGCTTTGATCCAGTACCAGCTCTATTGCTCTTTTGTCCCACACCTGTTCCACCATTTGACGAAGAGTATCCATCAGAACAGGGTCCCTGTATCTGGCTGACAGTTCCCTCGGTTGATGTTGTCAAGGGGGGCCTGTCCTTGAATGGGATATAATAACCCTTCTTGATTATTGACATTGACTAAGGATCGGATCCTATGTCTTCCCATGCTCCCGCAAAGAACTGTAACCTGGCTCCTACAGGTGTCTGGAGGAAAGATTTCTCATTTTCCCTTCTTAAAGGGACAGAAGGCAGATCTTTCCCTCTTTTCCGTTGACTTTCTTCTGGCGATGGATCTAGCCTGAGGGCCTCCTCGAAAGGGCTGCTGTTGTTGAGCTGGCCTAGAGGCTTTCTTTTCCTCACTGGCCACAGGTCTATTTTTCCTTGAGGATAGCCTTAAAAGATCTTGAGTGGCTTTCTCAGTTAGCGAATGGGCAATGTCTCTCACCAACTGAGAAGGAAATAAATGTTCAGAGAGAGGCGCATACAGCAAAGCGGATCTCTGCGAAGGCGAGACGGCCTTAGTGAGAAAGGCACTATGAACCGCTCTCTTCTTTAGTATTCCCGCACCGAAGAGGGAGCACACTTCCGCCGATCCATCTTGAACCGCCTTATCGATGCATGTAAGGATGCTATGTAAGGTTTTAGGATTTAGTTGTTCTTTTTCATGGGACTTCTTAGCAATAACCCCAAGGACCAATCTAGGAAGTTAAATACTTCTAAGGTATGAAAAAGTCCCTTGAGGAGATGGTCCATTTCCGAAAAGAACCCCATGTTGCTTTCGCTGAATTTAAGGCATGTCTCCTCGACGAGTCTACGAGACTGGAGAAGTCCGATTCAGCTGAAACGGGCAGAGACAATCCCATATTTTCTCCCGTTTCGTACCATATGCCTCTCCTACCCCTTAGTTTAGCGGGAGGCATGCAAAAGATTGTCCTTCCTAACTCCTTCTTTGTCTTGATCCAGGAGTCAAGAGATTGTAAGGCCCTTTTCATGGATATGGCCAGTTTCATTTTCAGGAAAGATGAAGACTTGTGCGCTTTCGTAATTGAAAATAGAGAGCGCGGAGAAGGAGGAGTGGCTGGAGTCAATGCATCTCCATATTCTTCTAAGAGAAGAGCAGAAAGAACTTTGTAATTCGAAAGTCCTTCTCTGTTAGTAACTTCGTCCTCCGAGACGTCATCTAAATTAATAGGCTCGGAAGGAGAAGGCTCCCTTCCCTCCTCTGTCTCCTCTCTTGATTTCTTCCTTTCCGAAGAAGAAGCACTTCTATTAGGAGAGGGGCTAGGAGTAACTCTCTCTTTACGTTTATCATTAGGCGAGTCATGTATAACTGTTTTACGCCTGTTAGACTCCTGTCGGATATCAAGCTCTTCATGAGGAGAATGCGCCTGGCGTTTAGCAGGAGTATCTCGCTGAGAATACTCCTGGAGCCTGGTAGGAGTATCCTGTTTGGAATACTCCTGGCGCCTGACAGTCGTAACACACTTCGAATATTCCTGACGTCTAGTAGGCGCATCTCGCTCCAAATACTCCTGGCGCCTGTTAGGAGTATTAAGCTCAGAATACTCCTGGCGCTTGGTAGGCACATCGCGCTTCGAATACTCCTGGCGCCTGGGAGGAGTATCGAGGTCAGAGTACTCCAGGCGCCTGGCAGGAGTATCTCTTCCAGAATACTCCTGACCTTTGGAAGGCGCATCTAGTTCCGAATACTCCTGTGACTTGGTAGGAGTATCGCTCATGGAATGCGCCTTTCGAATGGCAAGTATATTGCGCTTAGCGGGCGCTTTACTCCTATCAGGAGTTCTCTCTTCTCCAGTTGGCTCTTGTTGCTTGGATGAAGATCTGGGCCTAGAACGATCTACAGTAAAGTCAGGCTCTTTGCGCCTACTTGGGCGCCTGGCTCCTAGTTGGCACCAGACGCTTGGCAGGAGTTACTTCCTTTCCCACGTCTCGCCTGCCTAACGCACCGCTCCCCCCAGAGATGGCCGCCTGTGCGACAACTCCCCTGGAGGGTTCGTTGCGCCCGACAGGAGATCGGTATTTGGATCTCTTAATCGGAAGCCTGTCATCCTTTTTTACGAGTAGGCTCTTTAGAAAGTACTCCTACCAAAGACGCTAATTGCTCCTGCACATTCATCAAAATTTTCCTGGTCGAAGGCTCATTCGATCAGGAGAAGGAGATCTGGAAGGCGCTCGAGAGTCTTTTACATTCCAAGGATCTAACTCCTTTCTAGCCTTCTTGATTACCGAAGGCGCATCCTCTTCAGAGAAGCGCTCGGGGCTAGAATTGAGCTCAGGTTCTTTCCAATTCCTCTTCAGCGGACGTGAAAGCTTCGATTCCTTCCATCCTCTTCTCGGAGAAGGCGAACTAGACGATGAAAAGCACTCACGAAGGACGCTTTTCCTATAGCTGTCCCTGGCAGTCTGAGATGTATAAGATTCTGCCGAGGGGACGCCTGATCGTTGGGGATTCTCCACGACCCCCGTAAGGCTTTCGACTTTCCTTCTCCTCTGGGCCAGGGAGCTTGGAAGAGGTCTAGACCTGGAAGCGTCGCAGAGACGACCAGACGCCCCGTCCACTACACTGGGGACACTAAAATCACTCGAGAAACCACATTCACCTCTCTTACCTTCCAATGATTCCATTTTTTCTTGCATTTTTTGAAGGGAAGCTCTGAATTCCGCCATTTCTGAGGCAGAATCAGAGGGATTACTTGTGAACGGGCTGAAATAGAATGGGCATAATTATGAGAAGAAGAAGAAGCTACAGAACTACTAGACATTTTAACGGCTTTTGTAAGCCGCCTTCCTCTCTCTATCTTTCTCTAACTTCTTCAAGTAAGAAGTCAGATTCTTCCATTCTTGCGCACTCAATTTCTCACACTCATTACATGTATTCTCAATTGGGCATTCAACCCTTCTACAACCACTGCATGTAGTGTGAGGATCTACCGAAGCTTTCGGAATCCTCACCTTACAGCCCTCATTCACACACACTCTGAAGCTAACACTAGAATCAGACATATTCACGAAAATCCAAAGCGAAGTCCAAAAAACAGTCCACGATAGCGAATGCCCAAACAACGATCCAAGTACGTCACCAAAAATCAGTCGAAAGATGATCAAAAGCGTTGTGAAAAAAGAATTCCAGTCAGGAGGAAGTAACAACAAGGTTGATACTACCGGCGACAGAGAGAATCTGATTAGAAAACGGGAATGGTTCCTAGTCCTGCCACCCAGAGCAGGGCGGTAGATCACCTGACCTACCTGTAGCGAGTGCCGCGAAATTTGAATTTCTGTCGGGGACGATGGAGTCGATAGCTATGTATATATCTGACAGGTAAGTTGAATGTATGAAATCCTATAGTACTATACTGCATAAATATAATTTTACTTATTGCACCATTGTGGGATTACGGCGCCTTTGACTGGTCTAGAGTTCCAAAAGGTGTGCGGTGGCCGTAGGCTTTAAAATCGCTTAGCGTAGAAAATCACTTAGCGTCGGCGGCCAGGAACGGAACCCCTGCTGCTAAACCGAGGGCCACTTGTATGTATGTAGGTGTGCATATGATATATATATATATAATAGTATATATAATATGATACATATATATATGACAGTCGGCGCACTTAGTCTTGTCCTCACAAAGGAAATTCAGAAAATACAATGGAAGCGGTGGATTACTGTCCTTTTAATGACAACTGCAATGAACAAAACTGAATACAAAACTCAATAGAGGTACAGTGGACCACCCGTATTCCGTTCTTCGGATTCGCGGATTTCTCTCGGGAACATTTCCCCGCATTATTCGCAGAAAATTCACACATTAGCGGTATTTTTCTATGAGAAATATCCACAATTTCCTGTTTTTTTTATCAATTTTATCATAAGATGCACTTTTTGTGATAAAACTATTAAAAAAACTGGGTATGAAAATTTTTAGTAGTTTTTCTTGAGTTTTAACTAATGAAATAGGTGGTTTTAAGCATTTTTATAGGGGTTCCAAACATTCGCGGGTTCTAACTATTCACGGGGGGGTCTGGTATGTTGGGAATCCATTCCCTCTATGTAATATTATTCATGTATTTTCGTCTGTGAAGAAACACATTCACAGCGGGGGCCCTGTCCCTTTTTGTTTATGTTTGTTTATGCATGCGTGACGGGCACTATGCTTACGTACGCACACCGCCTCATGTACAGCCTCATTTGCCAAATAAAATTAGTTCACTTGCTCTCCTCGTCTTAGTCCTCACAGTTGGTAACCCATACGACGCCTAGTCTAGGTTCTCTGGTACTCCTCAACGCCATTAGCAGACTTGCAACGGCATTTCTTCACAGAAGTTTTGGCGTTCAGTCTTACGGTTTGGCCCGCCATTCACGACTTCTCATCGACAGTAAGTGTGAGTCTGACAAGACGATGGAGAGTTCAGTGCATTCACTTGACTCCTCTGTGTCCGCCCTGACCCCGTGATCCGCGCGATGATCTTTCTTCACGCTCGAGTCCTCCTCGACGCCTGTGCCCGAGCCCCGGACAACCACACTGTCAGAGCCTCACCACGTCAAGCTTCCACCCTTCTGCAGTGAGGACATCACAACATGGTGCTATGGGCAGAAATACAGTTCCAGATCCACGGCATCACCTGGGTCAGCACCAAGGTGGACCTCATCGCTGGGACCATCATAGCGGATGCCTTCAAACACCTCACTCCATGGATGCAGCCATCCTGGGGAGCTGTCCTATGAAGGCCTGAAGAGGGAGCTAATCCAGGTCTTCTCCCTCCCAGTTCCCCAGCAAGCTGCCTAAATTTTTGACCTTGTGGTCAACCCCATGACCACCTCGGATCCCAGACTGGCCTGGCACAAGCACCAGGACCTAGTCTTCCTGCCAGAGGTGGACCACCAAGGACGAAGGCAGGAGGTGAGCATCCTCCGTTAACTCTTCCTTTGCCAGCTCGCGCCCAAAGTCCAAAGCCAGATCCCTAATGCTGAAACCATGGAGATGGAAAGTCTGGTGCAGCGGGCTTTCGCGTTGTTTACCGCCACCCAAGCTGTAAAATTCTCCCCTCCTCCGTCAGCCAACAGCCTACAGCAGGAGGACACTGTTGCTGCAGCATACCAGCAATCGCCAAAGCCCCTCCCAGATGTCGGGCAGTGCCGCTTCCACCGCCAGTTCGGCAGCAAGGCACGAAAGTGCGAGTGTCCTTGCTCCTTCCACCCTTCAAAAAAATGACAGAGGCAGCGTCCAAAACAAGCCCCCATAGCAGCGGCAGTAACGAAGTTCCAACCCAGGGGCTTCTATGTCCAGGACAGCATCTCCGGCCTCAGGATGCTGGTTGAAACTGGTGCCATGCAGTCAGAGTTTCCTTCTTCTGCAGAGGATTGCAACCTCGCCCTCGTAGCTGCAAATGGGACGCCCATCCACACCTACGGCACCAGGGCCCAGACCATTGTGTTCCTGGGCTGGACTTACACCTGGCCCTTTGTCCTCGCTGACGTACTGACCCCTTCTCCTAGGGGTGGACTTCCTCACCCACCATGGCCTCTTGGTGAACGTGGCCCGCCAGCGCCTTCTCAATACCGAGACCTGCCTCTCCTGCCCACTTGCCAGAGGACCAAGGGTGCCTTACATCTGCTTTGTCCTTCCCCATCATAGATACGCCTCCCTTCTCCAGGGGTTACCGGACGTCTTCCGCCCTGAGTTTCGCCAGGTGGCTGTGGCCGCGCCCAAGCATGGTGTCTTCCATCATATTGAGACCAAGGGCCCCTGACACGTCAAGTTTTGCCGCCTCCTGCTGAAGCTCCTCCAGGAAGCTAAGACCATTTTCATAGAAATGGAGAAGATGGGGATCTGTAAAAAGGCAGCGAGTCCGTGAGCGTCCCCCCTCCACGTAGTGAAGAAGGCAGACGGTACGTGGAGGCCCTGCGGTGACTACCGGCGCCTGAACCTCGTCACCACGCCTGACAGCTACCCCCTGCCAAACATGCAGGACCTCACCGGGCCCCTCCACATTGCTAAGGTCTTTTCCAAGCTCGACTTATTAAAGTCATATTTTCAAGTCCCCGTCCATCCCAATGATATTCCGAAGACGGCGATCATCACTCCCTTCGAATCCTTTGTGTTTGCCTTCTCCACCTTTGGCTTGCAGAACACTGGGACCACCTTTCAACGCCTCATGGACAGCATCCTCGATGACTTGCCCTTCTGCATCTGCTACGTGGACAAAATTCTTATCTTTTCCAGATCGCCGGAGGAGCACCTGAACCACGTCTGGGCCATCGTCAAGCGCCTACAGGAGAACGGATTTGTCGTCTGTTTTGACATATGCACCTTCGGCACCGAGAAGGTGGATTTCATCGGCCATGAAATTACAGTAGCAGTTCATCCCATGGCGTCAAAGGTGGCTGCAGTGGAGAAGTTCCCGACACCGATGACCGTCAAGGCCCTCCAAGAATTCATCGGGATGGTGAATTATTACCCAAGGTTTGTCCAGGACATCACCTGCACCATGTGCCCTTTGACTGAGGTCTTGAAGGGCAAACCTAAGAAGCTGACATGGGGAGAAGACCAGCAGCTCGCCTTCACCCGAACCAAGTCTTCCCTCAGTAGGGCCACCACCCTGGCTCACCAGGACCCGACGCGCCCTTGATGCTCATTACCGATGCCAGCAACATCGCATGCGATGCTGTCCTGGAACAGCTGGTCAATGTAGTCCCCACAACGCTAGCCTTTTTTAGCAAGAAGCTCAAACCCACCGAGACTCGCTACAGCACATTCGACTGCAAGCTCTTTGCCATCTACTAGGCTGTCCGCCACTTCAAATATCTTCTGGAGGGCGTCCCCTTCACCATAAGGATAAACCACCAGCTGCTGGTCCATGCCTTCGTCAAGGCGGGCGACGCCTGGTCTGCAAGGCAGCAACATCATCTCACAGCCATCTCCGAGTTTGGGTGCTCCATTGAGTATGTCCCTGGAGGAAGAAATCCTGTAGCCGACACCCTCTCGAGGGTTGAGATCAACTCCCTTCACCTCGGCGTCGACTATGAAGACCTAGCACATGAACAAGCCTCCAACCCTGAAGTACCAGCCTACTGGACCGCTATCACCGCCCTTCGCTGGGAGGACATCCCCTTCAGCCCATACCAGCACAGGATGCCCTTGTCCCCTGATACCCGCCTCCTGCAGGAAACAGGTCTTCGATGTCATTCATGGCCTCTCGCACCTGTTGTCCTGCATGACGACCAGGCTCCTGACAGAGAAGTTCGTGTGGAATGGCATCAGGAAAGACGCTCAGGAGTGGGCCAGAAACTGCATCGTGTGCCTGAGTAGCAAGACGGGAAGGCACACTGAATTGGGGATAGGCTCTTTTCCCTAGCCCAGGCGAAGATTCGGACACATTATCGTTGATGTCTTTGGGCCTCTTCCTCCATCTGACAGTGCCAGATACCTCCTCACAGTGATCGACTAGTGAACCAGGTGGCCCGAGGCCACCCCGATGTCAGAAGCCTCTGCCAAAGCCCTCCTGACCAGCTGTATCAGTCGCTTTGGAGTGCCTGACGACGTCACGACGGACCGAGGACTCGCCTTCATGTCAAAGCTCTGGTCTTCCCTGGCATGCCTGATGGGGACCAAGCACCACACCATGATGTCCTACAATCCCGCAGCCAACGGCATGGCAGAAAGGGTCCACCGCTCCCTCAAGACTTCCTTAATGGCACACTGTCAGGGCCCCAATTGGAAGGCACAACTTCCCTGGGTCATCCTTGGTTAGGCAAAAGGGTTACATTTTCCACGAGTCTGGGTTACCGTCTTAATCCTGTTCAGGTGTGGAATTTTTATTTTTTTTGTTGGGTGTCTCTCTGGTCTTGTCTTGAGGGGGTCGGTAGAAAATCAAGTTTGGTTTATGAATAGCTTCTCAATTATATGGTCAGGATACCTTAAAGACGAAAGCTGTTTATAAATTAGTTCAAATTCCTTTTCCAGGAAATCTGGGGAACATATTCGTAAGGCTCCCTTTCATACATTCACTACTTTAGTTATCATGACATTTCTATCAAGATTGGCATAGCCAGCAACCTATTCTTAATACGTCTTTTCCTTTGATGATAACTTTACTGTCAAAAATTTGGTTACAGTATGGCTAATCCACTGAGTTCTGTATTAGCAAACTTATATATGGAGTATTTCCAAACAGTAATTATAAACCCTATCAAACCAGCAGATATGATTTGGCTTCGCTACGTAGACGATATAACATACCAGAAAAGTGAGTGGGGTGATTATGAAGTTTTTCTATAAAAATCAAATTCCTTGGTCCCTGCATTAAACTTGATAACGACTCCAAATTTACTGTTTTCAGGAAATTACATTCTCACTTTCATACATACATTTTTACAGCTATCATGAAATTTCAGTTAAAACTCGGGATAGCAAGTAACTTATTTCTTGCGAGTCCTGAGAATTTAACAAGATAATAGGATAAACTTTTCCAATGGGGTCTGGGACTCTGACCATATAGACAATATCTTCCTTAAGGCAATGATGAAGCAGATTATGACAATTAACCCTTTCATATCCAACTGACGTAATAGTACGTAAAAATACTCTATCCCCTATCTATCCAACCAAAGTAGCGGTACATAAAATTTACCAAAATTTTTCGTACATGTGGTAGGGGCATTTTTTTTTATTTTCGGACAAGTAGCGATTTCCATAGGCTAGATCATACCTTGGACCGTGTATCTTGGGTATCAATACGCCAGCAAAGTAGTTTCTGTACTGCGCATGCTCGAATCCCTAGCGTAGTAAAATTCTCACAATGAAATCAGCTAATCGCACCTACACTTCCCTCTCAGTGACCCCAAAGCCCTTTTTCTTAACTCTCCCTTTATTCTTCAACTTTTCCTCTACATTTCCGTATATTTACAAAGTAATTTCTATGAAAAATAACCGAAATAGGGCTCTTCAAAAAATTGTTATTCTAGCAATAAATGTTGACAACGGTAAAATTTTTTTCGTTTCGATCAATTTATAACGTCAAAATGAAACTGTTGCCGTATCCAAAGCCATTTTTCTTGACCTTCCCTTTATTCTTCAACGTTTCCTCTACATTTTTGTATATTTACAAAGGATTTTCAATGAAAAATAACCGAGATAGGGCTCTTCAAAAAAAATAATTTTCTAGCGATAATTCTCACTATGCGCTGGGCAGAGCACTATGTTTCTTATCCTCTTTTCTATCGATTTTTTCACTGGCTGGACTTATTCGTTTTCCATTGATTTATAAGTCAATATTTAGGGAATTTTATGGCTTTCTCCAAAAAGTAAAAAATAAAAAAAAATTCATTCGCCTGACTTTCATAGTTTTTGGGTTAGGAACGAAAATATAAAAAAAAAAAAAAAATAAAGATTTTTGTTTTTTTGTTAAATAACTCACATTTTTTCATATTTAGAGGGCTGGGACTCTTCTTCTGACAATTCCACCATAAAATACTAACATTTAGAAAAAAAGGACAGCAAAACAGAACGCTGACATAAAAATGATATTGTAATGATACAATTAAGTTTGTTCATACTTACCTGGCAGATTATATATATAGCTGTATTTTTCCGAATCCGACAGAAATTTAAACACTTACGGCACACACAGTGGGAGTCAGGTGGTTAGTACCCATTCCCGCCGCTGGGAGGCGGGTATCAGGAATCATTCCCATTTTCTATTCATAATTTTATTTCCACTGTCTCCTGAGGGGAGGTGGGTGGGTTCTTGATTATATATATCTGCCAGGTAAGTATGAACAAACTTAATTGTATCATTACAATATCATTTTTGTTCATGAAACTTACATGTCAGATATATATATAGCTGAATCCCACCTTTGGTGGTGGGAGTAGACAGAATAGAAGATTTTAGGAAACATATATATGCAGATAATTGATATCTTGATTCCTTACCTGTTAGCATAGCTGACTTCGTGGTTACTGCCGCATAAGTCTGCTTGTGCTACTAGAGTTGCCAGCAAGGTAGAGGACCTATAAAGCTGGTGCACTCCAGATGATCTGTCAACAGGGGCGAGACCACGACGTGACTAGACCATTGACCATACAAATGAGGGCAACGAAGTAAGCAAAACCAAACCACCTGGCGTAGCCTACCAAAAGTATCCCACATAGACTAAGCTAATGGAAGGGAGATCCACTGCAGGCGGTCAACCCCACAACCATAACACAAGTTAAAAACTCCCCTAAACCATTAAAGGATAGGATGAGCGCTACCTCCTGCCCCCAAAACAGTGTCTGCAGCGACGTATGGTCCGAGCGAGTAACAATTTTCGTATGTTGCTTCACCTCCCGCCAAGGTAGTGTGAAGCGAACACCGAATTGCTTCGCCAATAAGTGGCGCCCAAAATATCTTTGATTGCCATATTTTTGTGAAAAGCCACCGAAGTAGCAATAGCCCTCAACTCGTGGGCTTTCACTTTCAGAAGCTCCATGTCACTTTCACTACACTTTTCATGGGCTTCCTTAACCGTACTTCTTAAGAAGAAACGCCAGTGCATTCTTCGACATCGGAAGATCTGGTTTTTTCTTTTTTCACAGAGCACCACAAGTTCTCCGAAGAACCTCTGCATGCTCTGGTCTGCAAATAAAACTTGAGAGCCCTGACAGGACACAGGACTCTCTCAGCTTCAGGTCCCACTAGCTCCGACAACCCTTTGATCTCGAACGTCCTCGGCCAAGGGTTTTGGAAGGGTTTTTCTCTGCTTTGCTAAGAACGTAGGACTTAAGGAACAAACTGCACTATGATCCTTGAACCCAATATGCTTGCTTATGACTTGAATTTCGCTAACCCTCTTCGCCGTCGCCAGAGCGGTTAGGAAAATGGTCTTCTTAGTAAGATTCCTAAGCGAAGGGGGGGGCGGATGGGGTGAGGCTAAATGGAGCGGTTCAAATTGACTCGACATGAGAAACTTAAGTACCACGTCTAAGTCCACGATGGTACTTTCGGTTGGAGAACTTTCACAGTCTCAAATGATCTAATGAGATCATGAATGTCTCTATCATTCGCTAAGTCGAGTCCTCTATGCCTGAAGACCACAGAAAGCACGCTTCTGTAGCCTTTAATCGTGGGAACGGCTAGTTTCGCTTCTTTCCTAAGGTGAAGAAGGAAATCTGCTATCTGGCTCACAGAGGTTGAGGTGGAGGAAATGCCCTTCCTTCTGCACCAACTTCTAAAGACAGCCCACTTTGATTGGTAAACTGCGATTGAGGAGGGCCTCCTTGCGGTGGCAATCGCCGTTGCCACAGGTCTTGAAAAACCCCTCGCTGGCCAACTTCTTGATAGTCTGAACGCAGTCAGACTCAGAGCGGGGAGGTTTTTGTGGTACCTCTCGAAGTGGGGCTGTCTGAGTAGATCTTTCCTTAGGGGCAGAGTCCTTGGAAAGTCTACTAGGAAGGACATCACCTCCGTGAACCAGTCGACCGCTGGCCAGAAGGGGGCGATGAGGGTCATTCTCGCTCCTTCTGATGCAGCGAACTTCCTCATTACTTCCCCGAGGATTTTGAATGGGGGAAAAGCGTAAATGTCTAGTCCCGACAATTTCCACAGTAGGGCGTCTACTGCCACTGCTCCGGGTCCAGAACTGGGGAGCAATACAGCGGAAAACGTCCACATGAGGACGTCCCCACAGCTTCCATAGCGCCTGGCATACTTCCTGATGAAGGGTCCATTCCGTCGGCAGAAGCTGTACCTTGCCGACTGAGAAGGTCCGCTCGCACGTTTTCCACGCCTGACACAAATCTTGTCAGAATCGTGACGTTTTGCGACTTCGCCCAAATCAGGATATTCTTCGCGATGGCGAACAGAGAAGGAGTGAGTTCCCCCTGTTTCCTGAGGCATGCCAAGGTTGTGGTGTGTCCGAGTTTATCTGAACCCACTTTGTTGGAGACTTCCTCTTGGAAGAACCTTAGAGCAAGGTAAACCGCTGAAAGTTCTTTTAGATTGATGTGCCAGGACACCTGTTCCCCTCTCCAGGTGCCTGACACTTCTCTCCCTCCCAGTGTTGCTCCCCAACCCGTGGAGGACGCGTCGGAGAACAACACTAGGTCGGGGTTCCGAAGCTTGAGCGAAAGTCCTTCCGCAAGCTTCTTTGGATCCAACCACCATTTGAGGTGCTTTTTCACTTCTTCCGTCAAAAACAAGACCTCTTCTAGATCCTGTTTGCGTGACCAATTGCTTGAGAGGAAGAACTGAAGTGGTCGGAGGTGCAACCTTCCCAGAGAAACAAACTTCTCCAGTGAGGAAATGGTCCCCAGCAGACTCATCCATTCCCTCACCGAGCATGTTTCCTTCCCTAGAAAGGCTGACACTTTGTCTAGGCATTGAAGTTGTCGCCCCTGGGACGGAAAAGCCCGAAAAGCCACTGAGTCCATCTGAATCCCCAGATAGACTAAGGATTGAGAAGGAGTCAGATGCGACTTTTCGAGATTCACCAGAAGTCCCAGGGACCCTCGCTAACGACAGAGTCGTGTGAAGGTCCTTCAGACACCGTCTTGCGATGAGGTCGAATAAGCCAGTCGTGGCTAGGTAGAGAGAGATCCTTATTTCCGCAAGATGGAGCCACCTCGCAACGTTCTTCATAAGAACCGGTGAACACCATCGGCGCCGTGCTGAGACCGAAGCAGAGTGCCCTGAATTGGAAAACCTTCTTTCAAGGACAAACCGCATGGTATTTCCTTGATCGGGGATGGATGGGGACGTGAAAGTATGCGTCCTGAAGGTCTAAAGAGACCATCCAATCCCCCGGTCTTAAGGCTGCAAGCACGGATTAGGTGTCTCCATCTTGAACTTCTGCTTGGTAACGAAGCGATTTAGACTGCTGACATCCAGAACGGGGCGCCACCCCCCTGACTGCTTCGGCACTAGGAACAGACGGTTTGTAAACCACCCCGGAGAACTCCGGCCGAAGACCTGTTCCACCGCCTGCTTCTCGATCATTTGATCTAGTAGATCGTGAAGCACTTTCTGCTTTTCTCCCTGATACGAAGGAGACAAATCCTTGGTGTCGAAGACAGCGGGGGGGTAACATCAGGAAAGGAATTCTGTACCCCTTCTTGACGATGTCCAGAGACCAAGCGTCGGCACCTCTCTCTTCCCATGCTTTCGCGAAATGTAGAAGTCTGGCTCCTACCGGTGGCTGAAGGACTTCCCTCTCACTTCTTGCTCTTGGAAGGAGCGGGAGTCTGCCTCTGAAAGAGCCTCTTCCTCGAGGGGCTGGCTTCGAGGAAGAAGCAGATCGAAAGGGCTTCGATTTCTTCAAAGCAGAGGACCCAGAAGACGAAGTAGTAGTAGGCTTCCTAGAAGACTGTGCCAGAAGGTCTTGGGTTGCTTTCTCCTGGAGACTGGCAGCTATGTCCTTTACCATAGACTGGGGGAAGAGATGTTCTGAGAAAGGAGCGAAAAGAAGATCCGCTTTTTGCGCTGGTGAGACCGACTTTGCAGTAAAATTGCAAAAAAGTGCTCTCTTCTTAAGCAGTCCCGTGCTGAAATGAGCAGCCAATTCCTCAGAACCATCCCTGACGGCCTTGTCCATGCAAGACAATACACTGGACAGCTCCCCAGACTGATGGAATCAGAACTCCTGGACCTGGCATCCAATACTCCTAGGCACCAGTCAAGAAAATTAAGACCTCTAGTGTCCTGAAGAGCCCTTTAAGGTGAAAGTCTAACTCACTATGCATCCAAGAGACCTTAGAGGAAGACAGAAAAGATCTTCTGGCGGCATCCACAATACTACCAAAGTCTCCTTGAGCTGAGGCTGGAAGCTTAACTCCGACGTTTTCTCCCGTCTCATACCACATACCAGCTTTGCCACAAAGTCTTGAAGGTGGTAAAGCGAAAGAAGTCTTGCCTGAAGCTTTCCTCTTTTCCATCCAATCATGGACCTTTCGAAAAGCTTGCTTCGTAGAAAGCGACTTCTTCATTTTCACAAAGCCCGAGATCTTAGTAGCTTTGGATGACGAAAACTGAGAGGGAGGAGTACGTGGAGCTTCAGGTTGGAAAGTGTTCCTGCAAAGAAAACTGACTCTAGCAAACGAGTCAAAACCTTGTAGTCCGTCGAAACTGGAGCCAACTGCTGTTCTTCGTCCACTTCGACGAAAGCGTCACTAATTTCCTCTTCAGACACTGGAGAAGTCGGAGGAAGTAAAGAAGAGTCACGAGCTTTCTCAAAAGAGAAAGAGCGGCGAACAGGAAGAGTTCCCGCTTCCGCTTGCGCTTGCGGAGGTGGAAAACTGACGTCCGTAGGCGCGCGCTTGGCGTCCGAAGCCAATCTACTGGCGCCGACTGAAGCGTGCTCGACTGCAACAGGTGTACACCTGGCGTCCACTGGCGCGCGCTGAGCATCCATTGGCGCGCGCCGAGCGTCCACTAAAACGCGCTGAGCGTCCACTGGCGCCCGCTTACCTTGCACCGAATCACGCTCGGCGTCCACTAAAGCGCGCTTGACTTTCACAGAAGCGCGCTCGGCATAAAAGAAAACGCGCTTCTATCAACAAGTTTCGTAGCAGCGGAAACACAGCTTCACGAGAGCGAGAAACGAATTTCTCGCCTCCTCTAGAAAGTTGCTGGGGAGCAGAACGAACTCTAGAGGGAGACTCAAACGGAGAGAGAGACGAGCGAGGAGAGGGAGAGGGAGAACGCCTCGACCTCTTCACAGGAAGATTGTCATCCTTCTTACGGTGACGTGGAACAGTCTCTCTCGAAGAAAAACATCTCGAAGTTGCTGCTGAAGAGACTGGAGAATCTGCTTGTAGGTGAAGCCTCCTTTTCTGGGGAGGGGCTGATCCTGTGAGCAGGCGAGTGGCGAGGGGACGCCTTCTTCCTACTCCCAGGAACCGCCACTTCACGCACCTTAGAGCGACTGCGGCGCTCGAAAGAAAACATCTAGGAAAGACTCCGCCTCCGAATAATCCTTACGCTTCTTCTGCGGAGGAAAAGCAGCAAACGCACTATCAGGCGACGAGCAAAGTTCGGAGAACAACTTGGACGTGAAGCGTCCCGAACGCGAGCCGTCCTTTTCAGCGGACGTGATGCGGTATGGAGAGCTCCACCCCTTGCGCGGGGAGGAAGCTTCAGAAGAAGAAAAGCACTCCTTGAGAAGACGTGCACGCGCACGCTCCTTGGCAGTCTGGGTAGGTTCGTCAGAAGCTGCCGAAGGCACGCCAGATCGGTGGGGGTTCCTCGTAACCCTCCCCTTCGACTTTCGACATCTCTCTCCCCGTAATCTGGGAGTCAAGCAGAGGTCTAGGTCTAGAGGCGGAATGAGGCCGATCTGACGCACCTCCACTACACAAGGGGCACTTTCACTCCACTTCTCTTCACTTTTGCTCTCCAGAGCTAACACTTTTGATTCTAAGTTACGAATCGATTCAAGGAATTAGCGATAAAGTATTACCTTCTACCGACACTGTTTCAGGGGCCGGAGGCAACACTACAGGGGTAGGAGCATAATCTACAGAAGGAGGGTTAGCAGGAGAATCATTAAAATCTTGCCTACCTGCAAACACTCCTGGAGGAATGACCTCCTTAACCTATCTCGCTCAAGTTTCTTAAGATAGGTTTCATACGCCTTCCATTCCGACTCTGTTAATCTTTCACACTCCTTACAACGACTTTCAAACGTACATTCATTCCCCCTGCAAACTTTACAAACAGAATGTGGGTCTACTGAAGCTTTCAGTAGCCTACCTCTACATTCGGACATAGAACAAAATCTAGCGCTAGCAGAACTAGACCCTGACATCTTGATCAAAGAAAAATCAATACCAAATTCAAATCAATCCAAAGTTAACGTGTGCCAAGCCACCGATCCAATTCAGATACCAAAGAAAAACCAAAAGGGATACTCAAGTAGCTAGTAAGTTTCCAAAATCTGGACGGAGGTGCGCAAACAGGTGTTTTCAGCACCGGCGACAGAAAAATTATGAATAGAAAATGGGAATGATTCCTGATACCCCGCTCCCGCCCCGGGGGCCCGCGGCGGAATGGGTTTACTAACCACCTGACTCCCACTGCGTGTGTCGTAAGTGTTTAAATTTCTGTCGGATTCGGAAAAATACAGCTATATATATATCTAACAGGTAAGTTTCATGAACAAATTTAAATTTTTGCTGAATTTTCAAAATAATAATTTTTTTGCACTGTCGAGCTCTCCCATACACCTCGGATATCTGGGGACACTGTGCTCAAAACTAAGCGGATATGAAAGAGTTAACAAACCCAACGCTGGCTTAGCATGACCCCAGGCATCACCTAAGGGCATATCTCTCACTATATATTTCACAAATGTAACTTCTTCTGTCATTCACTACTTGATAAGGGTGGGAGTCAGTCCACCGAAATATACAGGCAGTCCCTGGTTATCGGCGGGGGTTCCGTTCCCGGGGCTGTGCCGATAAGCAAAAACCATCATTGACTGAAACACGGTGATTTATGGTGTCGACAATTGGTTATGGCAGCAATAACTGGAACTCGGCCCCCTCATGGAGCTATAAATCACTGATTTTGGGATCGCTGATAACCGAGTCTGCTGATAACAAAGGATTGCCTGTAGTCCTTAGTTTTAAACTAGAGTGTTTTAATGGGCCTTTTATGCTTGAGATATATATCATATATATATATATATATATATATATATATATATAGATATATATATAATATATATTATAATATATATATATATATATATATATATATATATATATATATATATATATATATGTATATATCAACCAAGAAGGCATAGAAGAAGGCAGCATTAAACATGTCACTTTATTCCTATAGTGACGTTTTGGGACCAATGTCTCATCATCTAGGCTAAAATAAAAGATAAAAACTGATTATACAATACAGCATAAAATTATTTTTGTTGACATGCAAAACACATTGAATAAAGTAATACAAGGAGTTACAACACTGAAATACAAGTTACTCTAAAAATTAAATAAAACAAAATAAATAAATAAATAAAAAGGTATTATTGAAAATAGGAGTACTAGTTAAAAAGACACCTTGTCTCAAGGATGTTCGGTTGCTGTATGGAAAATGTATCTAAAGTAAACAAGAAGAAGGGCGTGGTTTAATCTATGTACAAGGGAACAGATGAAGAGTGGTTGTTTAAGGTGGGAACAAGTTTCTTTATAGCTAGAGATTCTAATATTGGAAGGTGGTGTCCGTATGGACTTGATAACAATATCTTGAAATCCTTATAGTTTATATTATTTTTACAAAATTTCTCATGATTCCTAATGTTAGATAGTTCTGGGTTGGACACTTTTCCACCCTGTACGGAAACTAATACCCTTATGCGCATCACATCTCAACCTTAAGCAAACGGCATGTTTCAAACTTAAGTCTGCCTATTGCATCGGCAGCAAGTATAAATATAGACAACACCGGATTGCATTAAGGGAGGTAATCTCTCTTTATGATGCAGCATATTAGCGATAGTCCTAGGGTTCAATAAGACAAACTCAACATCAACAGCTGGAAAATGATTAATTAAAATTCTCCTTAAGTGAGATAAAAAAAAAAAAAAAAAAAAAGTTGGTGTCATGCATGAAAAAAAAAAAAAGAGGTGTCATGCATATAAGGAAATTGTATATAAACTTGAATCTCTGGGCCAAATGCATTGCTGTTGGATGATGAAATGAAATTTCCAGAATTTTCCTGACATATTTCAAAAAGAGATTATTTTAAATCAAATTATTACCCTCCTAAAGTACATCTCTTTGTATAAATTACTGTATAGTATGGTACATTTAAGAAAAAGGGATGTATCTGGAAATTTAAACAATGAACTTACAAGAAGAATGCATATATGATGTGAAACAAATGGCTGTGCTATTCCTACAATTCCTCCCTCATTTTTGACTGACTTAAGCTTACCATACTGTTCATTTCAATCTTTACAAGAAACATAAAAATTAAATGTTAGTTTCCCATGTAAAAAAATTATTAAATATTTGAAGATCATAAATCAATAAAATATATAATCACACAACCATATATAAAACTTTTGAATAATGTCTTGTCAACATTTTTGGACAGGGTTACTCTATACCTGTCACCTCAGGTTCACTACTGCCATATTTTTGTCTAAAAAAAGACACTGTGTGAACTGTAGACTTTTTACTATTTTCTTAAATGAGCAATAGTTTTAATGACTAGGTGCAGTTCAAAATAATGAACAATATCTTTTGAAGGTTACAACTACTGGAAGAAAGAAGTAAGCTTAAGCATTCAAAGCTTCATTGATCTAGCCGTAAGCACAAAAGTCACTGTTTTACATCTTTAATTCTTTTATTTTAGTTTTTAACAATGACCTTATCTGAAAAGTTTATTGTAAGGTGCTAATGAAAAATGCAACAATACACTAAGGTGCAATATAAACAAAAGTATGGTATGCATTGCATGTGGATGGTCGTGCATTTGTCTCGTAGTTTTGTACCATTATGAGTATGTTCCTCATTTCAGTCTTTCTATTAAAATTCAAATAAAAATTTGATTTAAATCTTTATGTGTCTGCAGGGCTTAACAAAGATGTATTAAAGCATACTGTTTATTTATTTGGTGTGGTATACAAAAATATACAAAATCCTTACACCTTCCAAAATATGCTGTAAGCTATCAGAGTTTAGGCAGTCATATATTATTTGCTGGAACCTTGTGTAAATATGCAATGCCCTATACTGTATTTCCTAATCAACACAATTTTCATACTCACATTTTATTACAAAATGTGCAGTGAATAAAATAATGATACACAATAGCTTATGGAAGCTACAATTTGCATAAATTTGACAAATGAACTAAAAACGTATATATGTACATGAAATTTACGTGATTTTAAATAATAAAAAAAAGAGCAATTCAAACCCATCAAAAAACTGATTTGTTTATATTAGAAGAAATCTTGGAGTCATACATAATTACTATGCATTTCAGGGACTGCGAGTCATCCCTTTTCTCAAATATCTTTCAAACTCATTATTTGATCAAAATGGTACTTTAACACAGTGTACAAGACACCTCCTGCTAATTTTTGGTAATAGTATAGTGTATTGTCAAATGATGTTAGCTAAGGCGTTAACTCTTGACTTTTAAAGCGCCATATAATCGGCGATTTATGGCACCATAACATACCTAACAGAGATGCCATTTTAACTGGTTACTGGCACCATAAATAGCCGAGTTTTGGTTAATATCGGTTTTTGCTTATCATCAATCCAACAAGAACGGAACCTCTGCTGATAACCAGGAACTGCCTGTAACTAAGTCTCTATCATATAATCTATTACTTTGTCTATTATTAACCTTTGGAGTATATATGTGTATATATATATATATATATATATATATATATATATATATATATATATATATATATATATCTATATATGGTATATATACTCCAAAGATTAATAATAGACAAAGTAATAGATTATATGATAGAGACTTAGTTACAGGCAGTTCCTGGTTATCAGCAGAGGTTCCGTTCTTGTTGGATTGATGATAAGCAAAAACCGATATTAACCAAAACTCGGCTATTTATGGTGCCAGTAACCAGTTAATGGCAGCTCTGTTAAGTATGTTATGGTGCCATAAATCGCCGATTATATGGCGCTTTAAAAGTCAAGAGTTAACGCCGTAGCTAACATCATTTGACAATGCACTATACTATTACCAAAAATTAGCAGGAGGTGTCTAAAATTACATAAATTAATTGGGAGTAGGCTAGAGCATATGACAGTTACCCTGTTCACCAAGGTCTGCTCACTTCCCCCAAATCCCCAAGTAGGAAAAGCTTGGTCTACTTCCTTATTTCATCGGCAAGTGAATTGCCGTAAAGAAAAAAAAGAAGAAAATGGGTATAATTTGGGGGAAACTACTATCAGTGTCATAACATCATTGTGTGTATGTTTCTCTACTCGTATTACACTACAATTTCTTTTCTACTAATGTAACTTAAGGATGTCATTCTTGTACCTACTGAGTTTAGTAAATGAGTTGAATTTCATGCATGTTGAATTACAGTCGACCCCTGCTATTCGCAGACTCACATATTCACAGATTTTTCACATGTTTGCAGAGTTATATATATATATATAATATATATAGTATATATATATATATATATATATCTATATATATATATATATATATATATATTATATATTATATTTATATATTTACATATATATATGTGTAAATATATAAATATATATATACTCTGTGAATATGTGAAAAATCTGTGAATATGTGAGTCTGCGAATAGCAGGGGTCGACTGTAATTCAACATGCATGAAATTCAACTCATTTACTAAACTCAGTAGGTACAAGAATGACATCCTTAAGTTACATTAGTAGAAAAGAAATTGTAGTGTAATATGAGTAGAGAAACATACACACAATGATGTTATGACACTGATAGTAGTTTCCCCCAAATTATACCCATTTTCTTCCTTTTTTTTCTTTACGGCAATTCACTTGCCGATGCAATAAGGAAGTAGACAAAGCTTTTCCTACTTGGGGATTTGGGGGAAGTGAGCAGACCTTGGTGAACAGGGTAACTGTCATATGCTCTAGCCTACTCCCAATTTATGTAATTTTAGAAAATACAATATCAATAATTAAATGAACACAGATTTTACAAAAACCAACATATTTATAGCATCCAATATTACCTAATACAGGCAGTCCCCATTTATCGGTGGATTCAGTTAATGATGATACAGTTTTATGGCCGTTGTCTAGCGCCATAAAATCAGCGATTTATGTTGCCATAATGTGCAGAGTTCCAGTTATTGGCACCAAACGTGCCATAAATACTGAATTTAGGTTAATGGTGGTTTTTGCTTATTGGCACCCCACTGAAAACGGAACTGCCAGTATAATATAAAAGGCAGGAAAGTGGGGGCCTTGAGATGGGAAGGCCAGGAAGGTTGGTTGAGGGAGGGATGAGGAATGGAAGGGAGAAGGAGGGAGGTAAAGAGGTAGGGAGGGACAGGATGGAGATAAAGGATGATCAAACTCATAGGTAGATGATGCTTGGCAACACCATATAAGTCAAGAGTAAATGCCTTAACCAATAACGTTTGACAATGCACTATATTACCAAAAATTAGCGGGAGGTGTCTTGTATACTGTGTTAAAAGTACCATTTCAATCAAATAATTAGTTTGAAAGATATTTGAGAAAAACGATGACTCGCTGGCCCTGAAATGCATTGTAGTATGTACAGAGAACTGCCAAATAATAGCAAATTACTGTAGTTATCTCCAACCTAATGATGACTATATCATTTCAAGCAGTTTTCGAGCTTAGAAGGGAGGATGAGAGTATGGTTACACACCAGGGAAGGTATACCTATTAATATTGTAAAACAGCAGGGTTGTTGTCTATTAAAATTCTTACTAGATACTTGGAGTTCAGAAAACCTGCTTTTATATTACAGTTAATATATTTAATGAGTTTAGGCAACTGTACATTATTTGTAGTACTAATGTCTAAGTATTCAATGCCCAGTACATATTTCCTTATCACAACAATTATCACAATCATATTTTATTACTACAAGATATTAACCACCAAAACATAATATAACTACTATACACAAAATGGGGAGGGATAAACTGAAAAGACATTCATATAATCGCTCATGGAAGCTACAACTTGCATAAAATAGACAAGTGAACTGAGAACATTCACTAAACATGAACCTAATTTAAATTATTTCAATGAAAGCTATTCAAATCAATATGCAGACAACTAGGAAATTCCTTTGTCAATCAACAAATGTATTTACTTAATAACTATAATGTAAAAAAAAAAACTTCGAGTCACACATACCAGTACTAAACACAGTTAAACAATGAGAAAATCATAACAATGCAATTATTTCTAAGCCAATGATGGCAACATGTATCATTTCAACCAAATTCAGGTAGGTTGACGAGAGCATTGGCACAATTAGTAAGGTGCAAAACAACATGACTGTTGTCAATGAAAATTCTTAGTACTTGTAATACAGTACACCTCAGACCAGGGAAACTTTGAAGTCAGCCAATTTAAGAAATAAACACCTCAATGGAAAGTTATGCTGTAAGGAAGAAAATTCTAAAAAAAATGTCAATACCTTTCACAAGGCACTGAAAATGACTATTTACAACCCCTTGTGAGCCCTCTTTTACAAGGCACTCATAAACTTTACCAAGTTATAGATGTTTTTTCTATTGAATAAAATTATTTAATTTTGTGATATTATAATTATAGCTCACACAATATCAAAACAGATAATAAATAAATTCAGTAACAAATTCTGAGCATATTCGTTATAAAATATTTATGTAAATTTACTGAGAATGAAGATGCAGTAACTTTTAGGGATTTATTCATGTTTTTTCTATTTCTTTGCACATTTCTTTGTAAAATTACATCTACAACTGACATACTATCATAAAGGATAAGAACTAAAATCAACAGCAACCCTTGGTATATTTATGAGCAAATTTATAAGAAGACATAATGTAAGACAGTGAAGCAGTACATCCTCCCTTGAAGTCAAGACCACAATTAAGCTCCTGAGCCACCCAATCTCTAACCTTAGCCAGTCTACAAGTTGCCATTAATGAATTTATGGGCTAAAGAAGTAATGACGACTCTTTCCCGCTTGATTCCCCCAAATTGATGGTGCGTAACAACGTTAATCACCATGAGTCGCTCTGTTGTCCAACCAAAACCTGGTATCGCTACTCTTGTGAGCATGTCCATTCACTTCCAACCAAAACCTGTTATTGCTACTCATGTGAGCATGTCAATTCACTAAGGGTTAATATTAGAGTTGGTAAATTTAATTAATATGCCCTTTCATTAATATATAATATATATGTATATGAGAGAGAGAGAAAAAAAAAATTTATATACAAATTTGTAGATGCGTATTCAGCGTACATTTTTGAGTAAATGCTTTATGACAATTAGCACAATTAAAAGGTCTTTCTCCAGTATGTGACCGCATATGAACTTTCAAATAATAGGCAAACAAAAATGCTTTATTACATATACTGCAAACATGTTGCTTTTTACCATCATGTATTTTTTTGTGTGTGTTTAAACTACTCTTTTGAGTGAAGCATTTACCACACTGTTCACATTTAAATGGCTTTTCTTTAGTATGACTTCTCATGTGTGCTGTGCGGTAACTAGCATAAGCAAATGACTTTTCACATATTGGACACTTATATTGAGTTTCCCCTTGATGTCGACCTAAATGATTTTTTAGAGTTCTTTTATCACCTAAAGCTTTACCACATATATTACATACAAAATCTTTAGTTTTTCTGTGTTTCTGCATATGACAAGCCAGATTACTTCTATCCCTAAAGGGTTTTCCACAAACTGGACAATTGAATGGCTTTTTGATGGGTTCTTTGGTATGCTTTCGCATGTGAGTCTTGAATTTTCTTTGAAGGGGAAATCCCTCCCCACAGAACTCACAAAGAAATTTCATTTCTAAAGAATGAGTCAGCATATGCCTTCTAAGAGTTTTCTGTTCTGCAAAAGCTGCTCCACAAATATTACAAGTTGGTTTGCCTGTCAGGTGCATTTTCACATGATTTTTCAGATAAACTTTACTATTATATACCAATTTACAAATGCTACACACAAATGGTGGGTTTTTATGCTCCTTTTTATGGATTTCATGGTCAAATGTATTTTCAAAGATTTTTCCACAATATTTACATAAAGATTTTTTTACTGAATATCTATAAAATATATTCTTATGGACTTGCGTTAAGTGTCTAAACAAAGAAATCTTGCTATTATATGATTTTTCACATATGTCACATTTAAAAATGTTCCCAGTCGACTTCATTTTAGCTGGAACCCTGCCACTATGTTCACTAGTAATGTGTTCCATGAGACTAGTTTGCTTTTTAAAAGCTGCTTTGCATATCCCACATTTATAAAGGTTATTTGGGTGTGGTATTTTCAAATGATTTTCATAGGTACTCTTCACCATAAACCCTTTTCCACAGTCATTACAATGAAAGAGTAAAAGTTCTGAATGACATTTTCGCAAATGCTTACTTAATTTGCCTAAATATGGCTCTCCACAAACAGAACAGTGGTAACTTGTACTGTAATTATTTGCAACTTTTTTCGGTCTTAATTTAACAGAGTATGTACTACAAGGAACCTGGTTTTGGATAACATTACTCTTTTTGGAGGCTGTCCCATTAAACAAAAAAGTTTCTATTTCTTCATCATTAATCTCAACCTTTATTTCAGATCCTAAAAACATCTCATGATCAGCAACTTCACCAAGGGCAATATCAAATGGGATTATTTCTTTGCTCTCTTGATTACATGGCTTATCATCAAACTCCAAAACATGATTTTTACAACTTGATTTAAGAATATCATCTTTGCACAAAAGGCTATGGGCAGAAGTTTTACAACGCTCGAAACTACAGGTGGTAACTTCTCTCTCTGATCTGGCATGAATATCTTTACACTCCATCCTATCAGAAACATTATCATTACATGCACCACTATTTTTTCTCCCTAAAATAGAGGTACTGTTACTTTCTGATTCCACAATTGCATATAGCTGACTACTTTCTGTATAAATTACATCTGCACCAAAACATACCCCTGGAACTGTATTGAAATGTTCCATATTTATTCAAATCTAAGCTTACATGCAAATAATTAACATAAATAAATAGAAAACATGTAACAATAAGAAAGCCACAAACAACAATTTCAAGAAATTTACAATTACTGCAACAAAATTTTCAATGCAAAATCCTCTAGATGTAAAAATATGATTGAAAGCCTCTAAAATAAAATGTCTTTACATTTAATGAAGTTCAGGATTAATTAGAAAGTTCAACATCATTAATTATTAACAAGAATTTACAGTGTACCAAACATGATAAGAATGATTACAGAACTCCCATACACATTTCAATCAACATAATTGTTCGACCCAATTCAACTCTTACTTCATGAGAATGACATAGGATTTTTAACTGAAACAATTTTTTAACTTCTAGTACACTACACACTTGCAAAAATTGTTTAAATGGCTAAAAAAAATAAGTGCAGTAATACCTCTGATTCAGGTTCTATCAACTTAACCTAATTAGACAGTAGTGACACATTCATACCACAAATGCAGAAAGTAAATCAAACCATAACACAGAAATTCTATAAAGTCAATTATAAAGTGACATTTCAAACCAAATTGCTTTTCAGTTTTACAAGCTATGACATTGAAAGCACAGACATTGTTTCCACTTCTGCCTCAAAAGAATTGCCATATCATATATAGAATACGTTGTGGTGGTGGTTGCACTGAACTTCACATTCAACCTGTTGGAAGTGAAAATAAACTAACACAGATCATTAACTGGAACATCGCTAATTTCAGACAACTACGGTAATGAATGTGAAAAATACAAAAATCTTAAATTTCCATAAGGAATTATATTTCTTGTTTTTGAAACAATAAGCTGCCTTTACTTATTTTTCAGAGCTGGGTGTTGAAGGTTTAGCTAAAAATTAAGTCATTTCCCTTAGTACTATATATCTTTCTAGAGAGACCTTTACCTACTACAAGACAAATCTCACTCATGACCTTGAAAAGCTGAAGCAGGAGGAGTTGAATCAATGTCAGGAACAAACATGGGCACAGCCACAGCAACAAGTGGCTTGTTTCTTAAGGGTAACCATCATCAACATTTTTACATTAAGATTTCCTATCAAAAATTCTCTTCTGTTTTGTGAATCTCTGTCCAAATTCTTATCTGGTCTAGGTCTTCACCAATGCATTCAATCCAAAGATTTTCTGGGTTTTCTTACAAGTGTTCACATCAAAATGCTTCTCTTCATTTAGGCTTTTACATCAGTTCATATTGTAACCTTTGCATTCCACATCTCAAAAGGAAAGATCATTGTGCAATTAGACATGGAAAGGATGTGTGATCCAGAATTAGGAAAGTTATGTGAGATGCTGAGTTACGGGGAACACTGTAAGTTGCACACATAGGCCAGGAAAAACTAAAAATAGGACTAAAAGAGGCAATAAGAAGGATGTTGAGGATGTATAGTGCAAAAGGTATATTAACCCTCTTACGCCGAAGGGGTATACTAAAAATCGTCTCCCGTATGCCGAGGGGGTCTCGGAGTGAGCGCCGAAGCGGAAAAAATATTTATTTTAAAAAATCACAGCGCTCTTAGTTTTCAAGAATAAGAGTTAATTTTTTGCTCCTTTTTTGTCATTGCCTGAAGTTTAGTATGCAACTATCAGAAATGAAAAAAAATATCATTATCATAAATAAATAATGCGATATATGATAGCGTGAAAACAAAATTTCATTTATAATTTTATTCAAATCGCGCCGAGAGCAAAACAGTTAAAGCTGACAAGTTAATTTTTTTCGTTGTATTGTACACTAAATTGCGATCATTTTGGTATATAAAACATTGTAAAATGATCAAATCAACACAGAGAAAATATTATCACAAAATGATGCATGAATTCGTAACGCGCGGACGTAAAAAAATGTTTTAAAAAATTCATCATAAGTATAAATATTTTTCTAGAGACTTCCAATTTGTTTCAAAATGAAGATAAATGATTGAATATTACTATACTGTAAGAGTTTTAGCTTACAATTGCAGTTTTCGACCATTTCGGACGAGTTAAAGTTGACCGAATGTAGAATTTTTGTTATATACAAATATTTCAAAAATGAGAAAAGCTACAACCTTCAATAATTTTTTGTTGTATTCTACATGAAATTGCACACATTTTCATATATAAAACTCTATGAAAAGCCTTATAGGAAACGGAACAATTATTACAAGAATGCGATGTACGCATTTCAGAGATTTGCGGCGGAGATTCCGTGCGCGGAGGGAAGGAAGTTTTTTTTTTTTTAAATTCACCATAAATCTAAATATTGTGCTACAGACTTCAATTTGTTTCAAAATGAAGATAAATGACTGAATATTACTAGACTGTAAGAGTTTTAGCTTACAATTGCGTTTTTCGACTATGTATTTCTGTAGAGTCAAAGTTGACTGAACGTAGTTTTTATTCTATTTATCGTGATTTATATGCAAATATTTCTAAAATGAGAAAAGCTACAACCTTCAATCATTTTTTGTTGTATTCTACATGAAATTGCACACATTTTCATATATAAAACTTTATGTAACGGCTAATTTAAAATGGTGCAAACATTACGACAATCGCATGAAAAAATTTCTGATTTTTTTTTGGAAGAGTTACCGCGCGGATGTAAAGAAGCTTTTTTTTATTTTTTTTCCATAAATTCACCATAAATCAAAATATTGTGCTAGAGACTTACAATTTGTTGCAAAATGAAGGTAAATGATTGAATATTACTAGAATATAAGAGTTTTAGCTTACAATTACATTTTTCGACCATTTCGGTAGAGTCAAAATTGACCGAAGGTTGAAATTTGGCACTTATCGTTATTTATATGAAAATATTTCAAAACTGATAAAAGCCACAACCATGGGTTGTTTTAGTTGTATTGTGCATGAAATTGCGCACATTTCCATATGTAAAACTTTATGTAACGGCTAATTTAAAATGGTGCAAACATTACAACAATCGCACAAAAAAATTTATCGGAAGAGTTACCGCGCGGATGTAAGGAAAAAGTTTTTTTTCATAAATTCACCATAAATCAAAATATTGTGCTAGAGACTTCCAATTTGTTGCAAAATGAAGGTAAATGATTGATTATTACTAGAATATAAGAGTTTTAGCTTAAAATTGCATTTTTCGACCATTTTGGTAGTCAAAGTTGACCGAAGGTTGAAATTTTGGCACTTATCGTTATTTATATGAAAATATTTCAAAACTGATAAAAGCTACAATCATGAGTATTTTTTTGTTGTATTCTACATGAAATTGCGCACATTTTCATATACAATAATACTCCATGTAACGGCTAATTTAAAATGGTGCAACAATTGTGTCAAAGTGACAAAATAATTCCCGAGATGTGTCACTGATACTTTTTAGTGCGATAAGAAAGAAATTCGCGCTTGCGCGCCTGCGTAATGATTGTAAACAAAACAACGCCTTGATCTGTGAGCTCCCAGCATCCCCCCCAAGGCGCGTCATTCAAAAGTTTTCGCCTGGTAGGCCTATAAGTATTTTTCTGCGAATTTTTAAATAAACTTTTTTATTGACGTTTAATACGTCCAATCGGCACCCGACAGACAATTTATGTCGACATTTAATACGTCCAATCGGCGTTAGAGGGTTAAGAGGAATTCATGCTTTTATGCTGAAGAAAAAACTGGGATAGGAACCGGTTTGGAGTAAAACTGGGATGGAAACATGCGTGTTATATCTATATGGATATTTATTACCATTATAGTTGAAATAGGTGCAAGGTGTGGGTTAGAAATAAAAGGGCTGTGAATGGAGATTGGAAAAGCTATATCTGCACACAATACAATGCTGACTGGGGATGGAAAACAACTATATATAGAAAATACAGTTTCAAAATGTTTGCAAGACAGCTTGAAAGTAAATATGAGAAAAGTAAATTAAGAAGTAAATGGAAATGAAAAAATTAGTTATATTAGCATAAATGGTAGAGCAACAGTAGAAGCTGATTCATATACGATTACATGTTAATGATTGGTACAGGATTAAAGCAAAGGTAGGTGACAGAGTATGTGAGGTGAGGAGGTTAGCAGCCAGTAGGGTTAATGCAAGATATTTTAAGTACATATATGTATACATACATACTGCAGCATATATGTACTGCATATGAGTGGCCATAAGTCAATATGGGGAGGCTTGGTTTCATGACATTCAACATCAGCAAAGATTTGTGTATTTCAAATTCCTTGTAAAAATGGCATATAAACTGCAGGCATTATTCAATAGATAAACAACTATGAACAACTTCCTGTATACTATACACACTATAAATCATCTCTACATATATGTATAGTACTAAAAAAAAAGCATGTTATATAAATGAATTTTTAAAAACTTTTTGTTATAGGAATGCATAAAAAAGGTATGTACATGTTCAATACTACCAAAATTATTGCATCCCTGCTAAATACATATTTCCCAACAGTAGCAACATAAAATTTTGTTTTTTTAACAAGTTAAGTTACTTTTGTTTAGCAACCTGAATGATAAATTAAATTGTAAACAGAATTGCTGTAAATACAGGTAGTACCCAGTATCAGCGGACTTGGTTAATGACAATCAGGTTTTATGGCGCTTATCTAGCTCCATAAAATTGGCAAATTATGGTGTCATAAAGAATCAAGTTTTGGTTATTAGCGCCATAAGGTGCCAATAGGTTTGGCGCCATTAACTAAAACTCGGTGCCATATGCACCATAAACTGCCGAGTTTCGGTTAATGACGGTTTACGCTCATCACCACCCTACCGAGAACGGAACCCCAGCTGATAACCGGGAGCTGCCTGTTTACAAAATATAAATCAACCAACAGAGAAATGACATCTTTATAATAAAATTACTGATAAGTTTTATACTATGCATATACTTACCAAGTAATTACTTAGCTAATGATTATGCTCACACAGCATCCTCAATTCAAAATTTGTGGTAATGCGACTGTTACAAAGCAGAGGTTGATAGGCCTTGCCCACTACAACAGGAGAGTTAAAGCAACTGAAGCCAACTGCATCATTCTATTTATTGTTGCAAAGTCCATGGAATCCCACATTGCAATGAAGGTGTGATGAATGAACTACATTCCAGTTCAATTCATTAAGTATATTAATAACCTGAACTGGAAAAGGTGGCTAACACTGAAAAAATGCTTGCCACTTCCTTACCTGGTAAGAGAGCCACAGCAAGTGATTACAGCCTCTGGTTGGTGCTCATTTTAACCTGTAGATCAACTTGCACTTCCAATAAGTCGACTGAAGAATGGCAGAGAGGGATAAATTATTTTTGAAGGCAAGAGAGGTAGCTCCTTTGCGCATTTCTCGCTTGATGGGGATTGAAGAAGCCAGTCGTCCAGATAAAGACTGATGTTTATGCTGACTAGATGGAGTCATTTGGCAAGAGGGGAGAGGACTCTAGAGAATACTTGTGGGGCCATGGAGAGTCCAAAGCTGAGGGACCGAAACTGGTAGACTTTCCCTTGGAAGATGAACTTGAGGTATTTCTTGGAGATTGGATGAATGGGGATATGAAAAGATGAATCTTGTAAATGGGAACTATAAAAAAGTGACTGTAGATGCCCTGGAGTGAATGTCCACTACTTCCTCTATGGCTTCCTACAGAAGGAGAGAGGATATTCCTTCAAAGGGGCTAAATGTCTCTCTGAGCCTCTTGAGTAGGCTGTCAAGGCAATGGGAAAGGAAACTAAAGGGAGATCTCCAAACGGGAGGCAGTACAGTGGACCCCTTGTACCCGCAGGGGATGCATACCAAACCCCCATGAATAGATAAAGACACATGAATACTTAAAACCCCCTCTAAAAATGCTTATACCTGCCTATCTTGAAAGTTCAAATACCAAAGGTATACCTTCAATAACATTCTACTTCAATTATACCTTAAATTACTATCCTATTAACCCTCTTACGCTGAAGCGGTAAAAAAAAAATTGTCTCCCGTGTGCCGGAGGTGTTTCAGAGTGAGCGCGGAAGCGGAAAAAATATTTTTTTCAAAAAATCACAGCGCGCTTAGTTTTCAAGATTAAGAGTTCATTTTTGGCTCCTTTTTTTTGTCATTGGCTGAAGTTTAGTATGCAACCATCAGAAATGAAAAAAATTATCATTATCATATATAAATAATGCGATATATGATAGCGCAAAAACGAAATTTCATATATAATTGTATTCAAATCGCGCTGTGCGCAAAACGGTTAAAGGTAACAAGTTACTTTTCTTTTTGTTGTAATGTACACTAAATTGCGATCCTTTTGGTATATAACACATTGTAAAACGATAAAAGCACACGAGAAATAATTATCACAAAATAATGCATGACAATTCGTAAACGCGCGGACGTAAACAAATATTATTTTAAAAAATTCACCATAAATCTAAATATTGTCCTAGAGACTTCCAATTTCTTTCAAAATGAAGACAAATGATTGAATATTACTATACTGTAAGAGTATTAGCTTACAATTGCAGTTTTCGACCATATCTGACGAGTTAAAGTTGACCGAATGTCGAATTTTTTTAAATATATATTTTTTATATGCAATTATTTTCGTAAATAAGAAAAGCTACAACCTTCAAAGCATTTTTAGTTTTTTTCTACATGAAATTGCGCACATTTTCATATATAAAACTCTATGAAATGCCTAATATGAAACGGAGCAAATATTCTGAGAATGGTACGTACGCATTTCGGAGATTTGTGGCGGAGAATCCACGTGCGAAGGGAAGGAAAGATTTTTTTTTTTTAATTCACCATAATTCTAAATATTTTGCTAGAGACTTCCAATTTCTTTCAAAATGAAGATAAATGACTGAATATTACTAGACTGTCAGAGTTTTAGCTTACATTGCGTTTTTCGACCATTTCGGTAGAGTCAAATTTGACCGGAACGTGGTTTTTTTTCTATTTATCGTAATTTATATGCAAAATTTACAAAAATGAGAAAAGCTACAACATTCAATTATTTTTAGTTGTATTCTACATGAAATTGCGCACATTTTCATATATAAAACTTTATGTAACGGCTAATAGTAATATTCAATCATTTACCTTCATTTTGCAACAAATTGGAAGTCTCTAGCACAATATTTTGATTTATGGGGAATTTATGAAAAAAAAACTTTTTCCTTACGTCTGCGAGGTAACTCATCCGAAAAAATCATAAATTTTTTCGTGCGATTGTCATAATGTTTGCACCATTTTAAATTAGCCGTTACATAAAGTTTTATATATGGAAATGTGCGCAATTTCATGCACAATACAACTAAAAACAACCCACGGCTGTAGCTTTTATCGGGTTTGAAATATTTTCATATAAATAACGATAAGTGCCAAATTTCAACCTTCGGTCAACTTTGACTCTACCGAAATGGTCGAAAAACACAATTGTAAGCTAAAACTCTTATATTCTCGTAACATTCAATCATTTACCTTCCTTTTGCAACAAATTGGAAGTCTCTAGCACAATATTTTGATTTATGGTGAATTTATGAAAAAAAAAAAAAAAATTTTCCTTGCGTCCGCGCGGTAACTCTTCCGAAAAAAATAAGAAATTTTTTTTTCCGATTGTCGTAATGTTTGCACCATTTTAAATTAGCCGTTACTTAAAGTTTTATTGATGAAAATGTGCGCAATTTCATGTAGAATACAACAATAAATAATTGAAAGTTGTAGCTTTTCTCATTTTCGAAATATTTGCATATATATCACAATAAATAGAAAAAAAACCACGTTCAGTCAACTTTAACTCTACCGAAATGGTTGAAAAACGCAATTGTAAGCTAAAACTCTTAGTCTAGTAATATTCAGTCATTTAGCTTCATTTTGAAACAAATTTGAAGTCTGTAGCACAATATTTAGATTTATGGTGAATTTAAAAAAAAAACTACCCTTCCCTCCGCGCGTGGATTCTCCGCCGCAAATCTCCGAAATGCGTACGTTGCATTCTCAAAATATTTGCTCCGTTTCATATATGGCATTTCATAGAGTTTTATATATGAATATGTGTGCAATTTCATGTAGAATACAACAAAAAATAGTTGAAGGTTGTAGCTTTTCTCATTTTCGAAATATTAGCATATAAAAAAATATATCTAAAAAAATTCTACATTCGGTCAAATTTAACCCGTCCGAAATGGTCGAAAACTGCAATTTTAAGCTAAAACTCTTACAGTATAGTAATATTCAATCATTTATCTTCATTTTGAAACAAATTGGAAGTCTCTAGAACAATATTTAGATTTATGGTGAATTTTTGAAAAAAACATTTTTTTTTTGTCTGCACATAACGAATTCATGCATCATTTTGTGATAATATTTTCTTTGTGTTGATCTGATCGTTTTACAATGTGTTATATACCAAAATGATTGCAATTTAGTGTACAATACAACGAAAAATAAATTAACACGTTAGCTTTAATCATTTTGCTCACAGCGCAATTTGAATACAATTATATATGAAATTTTGTTTTCGAGCTATCATATATCGCATTATTTATATATGATGATGATATTTTTTTTCATTTCTGATGGTTGCATATGAAACTTCAGGCAATGACAAAAAAAGAAACCAAAAATGAACTCTTAATCTTGAAAACTAAGAGCGCTGTGATTTTTTGAGAAAAATATTTTTTCCGCTTCAGCGCTCACTCCGAGACCCCTCGGCATACGGGAGACGATTTTTATTATACCCCTTAGGCGTTAAAGGGTTAATATTATGAAACTTACTAATACAGTACTATTAATCAATATTAATATTGGAAAACTAGTAAATAATTTTTAATTATAAAAATTTATTTAGTCACAAAAATAACATCAAAATACACTAATTAGTGACTATTTATTGTCGGAAAGGCCAGCGAAAAGGTGAATTTCCCACGAATAA
Source organism: Macrobrachium nipponense (assembly GCF_015104395.2). Lineage (NCBI taxonomy): Eukaryota > Metazoa > Arthropoda > Malacostraca > Decapoda > Palaemonidae > Macrobrachium > Macrobrachium nipponense. The sequence continues at coordinate 47,368,549 of NC_061100.1, forward strand.
TGGGTAGATATGTTCCAAAGAAAAACCCGCAAATAAGTGAGTCCGCGAATCTCGAGAACGCGAATATGGAGGGTTGACTGTAAAACTCTTTTTAATACCCTGACCATCCATGGATCTGCTCCTGAGATCCCACTTCTCCCAGAAAGAGGGAGGAAGTCTGGCTCCTACTGGGCCAAGAAGGACTTCTGGTTCACTTCTTAGAAGGGAACTTGGAGTAGAGTGCTTCTTGGAGAGTGTGGACTGAATTTGCAGATTTGTGCAAGGTCTAGCTTGCGATTTGGGTGCTTTCCCACTAAAGGGATGGCGCTGGAGTGGAGAGGTGAACTTGGGATGAAAGGGCACAGATGAAGAACTCTTGGGGCATTTAAGATGACTGTGCCAGCAGATCCTGTGTCAATTTTTTCTGCAGGTGTGATACAATTTGCTCTACAATCAACTGAGGAAACAGATGCAACGAGGCCAGGGGTGAAAAAAACAATATGGATTTCTGGGAAGATTTGACTCCTCTTGGTGAAGGAACACCAAAGTTCTCTCTTCTTAAGAACTTCAAAAGAGAATAGAGAAAGACTGCCAAATAGGTCTGCTGAGAAGTGATCATCTAAGCCTTTAAAATTCTTGATCATCTTAGTGAGAGCTCCCACCATCCAATCCAAGAAACTCAACACTTCAAAAACTTTTAAGATATTCTTGACGAGATGATCCAGCTCCGATGACGAAAAGAAGACTTTGGCTGAAGCAAAGGTTGACTGATGAGACAAACCAATGAGGCCTGAGAAGTCCCATTCGGAGGAGGCATCGACTCCCAGGGAGGAAGCTTCCTTGGTTACATAAGCCTGGTACTTTCTCTTGATCAGATGAGGGGGGGGGGGGGGGGGGGGGGGGGGGGGGGGGGGGGGGGGGGGGGAGGGGAGGGGTGGGGAATCATAGCTTTGCCTTGCTCTCTTTTCATTAACCCCTTCGCCACTTACGGGGGAGGGAGGGGGGGGCCTGCTAACATTGCTGCTAATGCTTTGCATACCGCATGAGACCCCCTGTCGACCGCGAGTATCAATCATTACTTGCTCCCACTAAATTTTATGTTATTCATATTTTTCCTTCATATTCTTATGTGAAAACATTGTGTGTATGGATATCAATGAATATTTTTTACCCCATTGTCAAAAAATTAAAAAAAAATATAGTAAGAAATATCGGAAAAAATAGGAATATTTAGTAGAAAAGTAATTGCAGAAGTAGGAACTGTTTATAAAGTAGTAAAAAGAAAAAATAGAGTAAAGTAATAGAAATAAAGTAGCAGAAAAAGTAGTAAAGTAGTAGTAAAGAAAATAGTAGTAGTGGTAATAGCAGTACTAGTTTTCTTACTGAAACAGTTATTCCTAGGTTTCATACAGAAACAGTATATACATCAATGAATGTTTAGGCAGCTGGTAATAATAATAATAATAATAAAACAGTATAATAGTAATAATAATAATAATAATGATAAAAAAAGCAACAGCATCTCGTGACCAATACGTATATACATATGGGGCAGTTTATTCACCCCCATTATCATCTGCAAGCTATAAAAAACACATCTCATCACGAGTAACAGGCCTCCATAGAAGTCCTTTCACCTTACGCTTTCCTGTTGAATGAAAGTACTACTCTGCCCGAGCATTCATCCATTCACACAATTTGTCAATTACATCACCACAAAAAAGGAAAAAAAATGCATCACGTAAGCAGATGAAATCTGGTGTATAAGCAGGAATCCCATTGCCACCCTCCGTGAATCAGGGGGGTGTGGGTCTGGGCGCAAGTCACAAGATGGATCAGTTATGAACTGCCAGCCTTCATCGACAAGAGGTTCAATGTCTTCCAAACACTCGTTGTCACTGTCAACCTCTAAAAATTATCACTATAATCATCATCTGATAGATTTGGCAGGTACTCAGACCCTGACTCTGAAACACTATCATCTGACATGATACTGAAAAAAAAAAAAAACATAAAATAACTGCAATCAAAAGGGGAAAAAGATTTGGAATTCAAATCTACATGGTTTACGGACAAAATCGTAATCATCCTTCTCAGATAATAGCCTGAGGCGCACTGGTATATGTTGCCAGTACACCCCTCCTAATATCCCATATGAAAATGACGTCACGACGTCCATCGGAGGCGTCTCATTGGTTAGAATGAATTGTGGGGAAGGAGCTTCAGCACCTCTCTCGTACACAATACTGTGTCTGGAAACCATCCAAGCTAAAGAAAACGCTTTGCTTTTCGAGGAGGGATGAAAGACGTACACGCCTACGTCCCGGTCTTTTCTTACTGTACCATAAAAGACGTACATGTGTACGTCCCAGTGCTGAAGGGGTTAAAAGCCTTTCGTCGATAGCCTTCACTGTCTTCATAAAGGAGGCTGAGAGTACCATCTTGGGAAGGAGAGCTTGTTTTTCCAGAACACTAACCATATGGAAGGTGGAAGCAGAAGACAGAGTAGCTGGCGTGAAGGTGGGAAAATTTCCTAGAAGAAAACAAATTACACTTGTAAGCTGCATCCTCTTCATCTTCTGAGGAGACTGGAGATAAGGACAAATCTTGAATAGGCTTGGAGGGAGGAGCTTTCTGAATAAAGCTCAAGATCTCTGACAGTTGATCCTCGATGGGAGCATGAGAGTCATCATCTGGTTCTGAAGAAGGAACTTGTCATCCGAGAGAGGACTGCTGAGGCTGAATTGAGTGTCTTGATGATGATGGCGATGGGAGCTGTGAGTCTGCAGCTGGACATACAGGAACAGGTGCCTGGCACACAGAAGCAAGTGCTGGGCATGTGGTAGCAAGAGCTGGGAGTATGGGAGCCAGAATGGAGTGGGTGCCTTGAGACGAGACAGGTGCTCAAGTGACAGGTACCTAGACCAGTGCTTCTGGCACTTTGAATCCTTGGGAGAGAACGACAAAGGAGACTCCCATGGGTTTGCAGGCAAGTGAACAGAGGCAAAAACATAGGGATCCACACCATAGCTGCATGATGGAAGAGGGTTGTCGAAGGTGTCCGTGACGCTTGACCAGTAGAGGAGAAGCAGGAGCCGAGACATAAATGTGCCTTTTCAATGGCAGGGATGAAGTGTCTAGGATGGCTGTGATCCGAGTCTGAATCCAAGCTAGATGACAAGCAGTGCACATCCAACGACATGCCTTTCCAACTTCAGTCAGTCGAGGCATGGGCTTTAGCACCAGGTTGGACAGAGGGGGCAGCAACCTGTGGGCAAACCCTACCAGCCTCCCTTGGACCTCCAGTATGTCTTCTTACTGGTGCAGGGGAGCGGGTCAATGAACTTTGTCTAAGAGCACCAACAGGATGGGAAAACCACCCCCTCCACTAACACATCACTTGACACTCTATCATCAGACACTTTAGCACTGGCAACTTTCTCAATCTTATCCATAAGAACATGTATGGATGCCCATATCTCCGAAACTGAACTTAAAACAACTAGATTGCTCTTCTTTTCAAATTTAGAATTTAATCTTGACTCAAGATTGGCAATGGCATCAGGGTCGGAAGCACAGGAGCTGAGCATGGGAGTATGTGGAGGAATGGGAGGACTGAAGATACAGGACAGATTATGTCCAGGGTAGAGGGAAGAACAAGACAGGAGTATGTCTTAGGCTTAAGGGAAGTATGTCAACCCAAAGAGGCCCTATTTCCAGCATGAGTGGCCGCCTTCCTAAGCCTATTCTTCTCAAGTTTATTGGGTTGAGACTCAAGCATCTTCCATCTACTATCATCCCAATCCTTGCATTCTGAACAATTAACCTCCCTCGAACATACCTGACCCCTACACTTAGTGCACATGTTACGTATGTCCATCATAACAAAGCTTAGTTAGCCTAGTCTTACAGCCCTCACTACAATAGCAAAGACTGGAAGTGGTAGAATCTGATATAGCTAAACTAAAAAAAGAAGCTAATTATAAAACCAAACCAAAATAAGCAACAGCTTGAGTAAACACAAGTAAGTACATCATCGACTTCAGCATAGAACAACCGGTGAATCAAGAAAGCAGGAGCACTGAGATCGACGTGTTGTTGGTTGTGCGACATAAAAAAGAACAATGCCATTCGCTTCTGTCGCTTCCATTGCAGTGGGCAAGGCCTGTCAACCCTGCTTTGCATCAGTCGCATTAACGCAAATTTTAAATTTAGGATGCCATACGAACATAATTGTTAGCTAAGTAATTACTTGGTGAGTTACTTGTATAAAATTATGAATCCACTTATAATTTCACTCAGGAGTTTCATTATGGTAAATATGAATTTAACTACAAAATAGTATTTACATTTCGGTTGTGCAGCAAACTTGTTTTGAATTCTGTACCTTCCTGGATTTTTTCCTAATACGTATTTGTAGCTGCACATTTTTCGATTGTTTTGTTAAATCTGTTCAATTCAAGTGCTCACTACATAAATGTTATTTTCATGATAAAATCAAGTTTCATATACAGTGGTACCACGAGATACAAAAGGCTCAACTTACGAAAAACTCGAGATACGAAAGCGAATACGAAGGTTTTTGAGGCTCTACATATGAAAATTGTTCAAGAAACAAAAGGTTGTTACTGTAAAGTCCAACATTCGCCCAAACCACCAATAATAATTTTAAAACTCACGCGCCGCCAACTGAGTAGACTCGCCACCATCCTCCTGCTCTCCCATTGGTTCCTGATGCTAGTCACTGCCATAAGATCCTGCTCTCCTATTGGTCAGCATCTCTCCCATCGTGCATCTACGTAGCGGCTTGCTTCTTCGGCCACTTTGCGGCATCATTGGTATCGTAAGCACGTGGAATTCGTTCGTTCTATAAGTTTTCGTTTATTAACATAAATTCGTTAGTGATTTCGTTGTAGTACCATTTTATCGTGTTGTGTGTGAACTTTACTTCATATGTATACGTACTACATAACTTAATTACGTACAGTATATACGTAGTCATGGGTCCCAAGAAAGTTGAAGTAGGAAAGAAGAGGATGCTTTCTTTGGAGACGAAGATGGAAATCATTAAAAAATACAAAGCTGGTATGCGATTGAGTGTGAATGCCAAGGAATATGGCTGAAATCCGTCGACAACAGGCACCATCCTTAAGCAGAAGGATGTCATCAAAGCAGCTACACCTTCCAAGGGCGTGACTATTTTGTCCAGCAAGAGGAGCCATATACACAATGAGATGGAAAGGCTGCTTCTTGACTGGATAAAAGACAAAGAAATCGCTGGCGATACGATAACGGAGACGGCAATCTCCCACAACGCCAGCGCTATTTTCGTCGATTTGATTGCCCAGGCTGAAGACGACGGAGAAGGGACATCGACGCCAACCCCAGAGTTCAAGGCTTCTCATGGGTGGTTCGAAAAATTCCGTAAACGGACTGGCATCCATTTGGTGGTGCGACATGGGGAGGCGGCCAGCTCGGACACGAAAGCGGCCGAAGCCTTAGTTAAGACGTTCAACGAGATGACGCTCAACGATGGCTACAGTTCTCAGCAAGTCTTCAACTGTGATGAGACTGGCCTTTTTTGGAAAAAATGCCTTGTCGGACGTACATCACGCAGGAAGAGAAGAAGCTACCCGGGCATAAGCCTATGAAAGACAGGCTTACGTGCGCACTTTGCAAGGTGAAGCCCCTACTTGTGTATCATTCGGAGACTCCTTGAGCCTTCAAGGCCCACAAAGTGCTTAAGGAGAAGCTTCCAGTGATGTGGAGGGCTAATGCGAAAGCCTGGGTAACGAGACTTTTGTTCACCAAATGGGTAAATCTGTGTTTCGGCCCGACAGTAAAGAAATTCTTGGAAGAGAAGCGCCTCCCTCTGAAATGTCTCCTGGTGTTGGACAATGCCCCTGCTCACCCTCCTGGCCTCGAGGAAGATATCCTAGCAGAGTATTCGTTTATCAAGGTTCTTTATCTTCCGCCTAACACCACCCCTCTCCTCCAGCCCAGTGATATCGAACTTCAAGAAGCTGTATACGAAACATCTTTTCAAGAGATGTTTCGACATCACCGATACCACAAACCTCACCTTGCGTGAATTTTGGAAGGAGCATTTCGATGTTGTGATATGCATCCGACTCATTGACCAAGCTTGGCAGGTTTCGAGGCGAACCTTGAATTCCTCGTGGAGGAAACTCTGGCCTGATGCCGTCTCCACCCGAGACTTCGAGGGATTCGACGTGGGCGAAGCTGGTGCTGCAGATTCAGGAACAGTTGACGATCCTGAAACTGTTTGACGAGATCGTTGCACTCGACAAGTCCATGGGGCTGGTCATCGACGAGGACGACATCAATGACCTTCTCGAGGAGCTTACGACGGATGACCTGAAGGAGTTGGAGGCCATGCAACATAACGTTGTTCAAGAAGAGTTCTCTAGCAGCGGCGAGGAGGAGGATAACGACGCTATGACAACGGCAGAAATTAAGGATGCTCTAGCTGCTTTTCATAAGGTGCAATCATTTGTAGAAAAGAGACACCCCGAAAAGGCTTACACAGGTCGTATGCTTGCACAGTTCGATGACGTTTGCCCGAGTCGTTTTAGGAACATTGTCAAAAGCAGGCAGAAGCAATCTTCCTTGGATAGATATTTTTTAGAGTCCTTTAGTAGGAGTAAGCAAAAAGGAAGAACCAAGTGACACTACGAAAAAAACAAAGTTGAAAGTGGTGAAGAAATTGAAATTTTGTTAAAAAAAAAAAAAAAATGTAAAGCATAAAAGTAAAAAAAAATGTAAAAATAAAAGAAAAAAAAAATTTTATTTTAAGTTTTTTGTAAAGTTAAGTGTTACAGTTTTGTTAATGTGTTTCGTAAAGTTTAGTTTATGTTTTCCTTTTTTTTGTTAAGTGTACGTACTATAAGAAGTTTTCTGCCGTTTGTTCTCCTCCTCTGTCGCCACTTTTGGAGATAGCCTCACTCGAAAGGTAAGCTTCCACATTTTACTACATACGTATGTATGTACGTACAGTATTACTTGTGTACCATGTACACTAATACACTTTATTTACAGGTGCATACATATTAGTACTACTAGTACGTATTAAGTTAGGTATTGAATGGTCCAAATTGTTGTAGTATTTCACTGTTTATAGGTCAAATTAGCTTTTTATGAAATTTACTGGGGTGTTTTTGGAGGGCTTGGAACGGATTAGCCATTTTACATGTAAAATGCGGTTCAAGATACGAAAAACTCATGATACGAAGGCCACCTCAGAATGGATTAATTTCGTATCTCGAGGAGCACTGTTTGTATATATATATATATATATATATATTGTTACGAAGTGCCAAGTATCTGGTTACCATTCATCAATTATTACCTCACCAAAAGCCAGACACCTGAACCCTCATAACAGGTATTAAACGACTGAATACTCTAAAGGCAACAGTGATCCCTTAACACTTACCAGTATTGCAGAAAATCAGACTAAGTTCATCAAAATAGGTGTGAGGAAATCTTGTAAGTAATTAAATTAATCAAAGGGCATCACTCCATCAACAACTTTAAAAGTCTAAGTATTTCCCTGATTTCAGGTCTAAGTACTTCCCTGGTTCTAAGTCACTTCAAGTAAATTGGAGGAAAGCAAATCAATTACCACTCTATGTTTCTACCTATAATAAATATAATCAAATGCAAATATACTGGTTAGAAATGAAATATTTATAAAAATTTTAAATAAAAAAATTTATTATGAAACTCAAAATTTATAAGTAAAATTCACAATATCAGGGAAAATTACTGTCACTTGAAAACAAAGTAAAGTTTAATTAATTCTTGAATCAAATTAAGTAAAATTAAATCAAAATTAATTTATCACAAAATTCAAGAAAATTAATTCAATTGAAATTCAAGTGTTAGGCAATAATTGAAAATTTGAAATTAATTCACAAGTGCTAAACAATAATAAAACTTGAAAAGAATTTGAAGTAAATGTAAATTAATTCAAAATGTTAAATTTAATTAACCCTCTTACGCTGAAGTGGTAAAAAAAAAATTGTCTCCCGTGTGCCGGAGGTGTTTCAGAGCGAGCGCGGAAGCGGAAATAATATTTTTTTCAAAAAATCACAGCGCGCTTAGTATTCTAGATTAAGAGTTCATTTTTGGCTCCTTTTTTTGTCATTGGCTGAAGTTTAGTATGCAACCATCAGAAACGAAAAAAATTATCATTATCATATATAAATAATGCGATATATGATTGTATTCAAATCGCGCTGTGCGCAAAACGGTTAAAGGTAACAAGTTACTTTTTTTTCATTGTAATTTACACTAAATTGCGATAATTTTGGTATATAACACATTGTAAAACAATAAAAGCAACACAGAGAAAATATTATCACAAAATAATGCATGAATTCGTAACGCGCAGACGTAAACAAATATTTTTTCAAAAATTCACCATAAATCTAAATATTGTCCTAGAGACTTCCAATTTCTTTCAAAATAAAGACAAATGATTGAATATTACTATACTGTAAGAGTATTAGCTTACAATTGCAGTTTTCGACCATATCTGACGAGTTAAAGTTGACCGAATGTCGAATTTTTTTATATATATATTTTTTGTATGCAATTATTTCGGAAAAAAGAAAAGCTACAACCTTCAAATATTTTTCGTTTTATTCTACATGAAATTGCGCACATTTTCATTTATAAAACTCTATGAAATGCCTAATATGAAACGGAGCAAATATTCCCGAGAATGGTACGTACGCATTTCGGAGATTTGTGGCGGAGAATCCGCGCGCGGAGGGCGGGAAGGAAAGATTTTTTTTTTAAATTCACCATAAATCTAAATATTTTGCTAGAGACTTCGAATTTGTTTCAAGATGAGATAAATGACTGAATATTACTAGACTGTAAGAGTTTTTTAGCTTACAATTGCGTTTTTTTCGACCATTTCGGTAGAGTCAAGTTGACCGAACGTGGTTTTTTTCTATTTATCGTGATTTATATGCAAATATTTCAAAAATGAGAAAAGCTACAACCTTCAATTATTTTTTTTTGTATTCTACATGAAATTGCACACATTTTCATATATAAAACTTTATGTAACGGCTAATTTAAAATGGTGCAAACTTTACCACAATCGCACACATGATTTTTTCGGAAGAGTTACCGCGCGGACGTAAAGAAAATGTTATTTTTTTCATAAATTCACCATAAATCGAAATATTGTGCTAGAGACTTCCAATTTGTTGCAAAATGAAGGTAAATGCTTGAATATTACTAGAATATAAGCGTTTTAGCTTACAATTGCGTTTTTCAACCATTTCGGTAGAGTCAAAGTTGACCGAAGGTTGAAATTTTGGTAATTATCGTTATCTATATGAAAATATCTCAAAACTGATAAAAGCTACAATCATGAGTATTTTATTGTTGTATTCTACATAAAAATGTGCACATTTTCATATATAATACTTCATGTAACG
>NC_061100.1:47383006-47390506 GCF_015104395.2 Macrobrachium nipponense
ATAAAATTTGTTAACATAATTTGCATAACCTTTATTGTCTGAACGGCATTTCTACTATGTATGAACTCGTTAGACAACGGCGCTAGCGGCGCTGTTAACTGAAATTTGTGTCCGTAAAGATACCTTTAAAATGCCTTATTTTTTTAATGAATATTTTTGACGACCGCCGTAAAACCGATTCGCCGTTGAGTGATTGCGCCGTTAACCGCGGGCCGCCTGTATATATATATATATATATATATATATATATATATATATATATATATATACTATATATATATATCTATATATATATATATACAGCCGGTCCCCGGGTTACGACGGGTCTGGCTTACGACGTTCCGAGGTTATGACGCTTTTTCTTAAATATTCATTGAAAAATCCGCCCGGGGTTACGGCGCTTGTTCCGAGGTTACGACGCTGATGCTTCCGACGCTCAGAGTTTACGACGCTTTTAAAAAACGCATACTATGATAAGAATCCTTTATAGTTTAGCACAGTTTCTCTCTCTCTCTCTCTCTCTCTCTCTCTCTTTGTATTTTCTGACGAAAATAATCACTAATTAGTGTATTTTGATGTTTATTTTCCTGACTAAATACATTTCATAAAATATAAAATAAATCAGAATGCGATCATGAAGCCAACAAATACGTTTGTATTTTTTAGAATTCTTCTTCTGTTTTAATATTACGTTGTTACGTATATGTTCATTATAGCTGTCAGTAACTCGGTATCTCCATAAAAATAATAATTCTCTCTCTCTCTCTCTCTCTCTCTCTCTCTCTCTCTCTCTCTCTCTCTCTCTACTACAAAGATATATGTTTTTTTGTATGATAAATAAATGATTTACTATTTTCAAATATTAATATTAATTTATACAGCAATAATATCAATTCATTAAAGAAAATACCATAGTGAATTAGTTAGATTTTAGCTTATAATTTAAAAAATTATGGAAGAATGAAGGAAATCCCAGTCTTCTTCAAGAGATCCAGGTACTAAAACTGTCAGATATATCAAGTTCTGTGACAGTCAGGAGGGGGAAGAGCTGGGGGAAGAGCTGCAGTGTTGCAATCACGTGGTCCTGAAATTCCCCCCCCCCCCCCCCTCTCTCTCTCTCTCTCTCTCTCTCTCTCTCTCTCTCTCTCTCTCTCTCTCTCTCTCATTTACTGAGACTCAAGATTTTTTATGTACTTGTACTATTTGTTTTTAATACTTTCAAATAATAATAATAATAATAAATCAATAATATAATAATAATAATAATAATAATAATAATAACAATAATAACTGTAATTACAAAATTCATATGTGATAGTATTTTAAAGAAATACAATACGTACTAATCTATCCATGTCACTTTTAATTAAGGTTAACTCACTCTCTCTCTCTCTCTCTCTCTCTTTTGCCACACAAGATAATAATGTGTCATAGTGGTAACTCCCTCCCTCTCTTTCGCTGGAAGCGTTATAAGTATTTTTTGAGAGAACAGAGAGAGATAAACACTCTCTCTCTTTTACCGAGATGAAAGAATTTTTATGGTACTAGTATGTAAAATGTTTATTGATAATTTCAGTTATTATATAATAATAAAATAATATATACTAATAATGATAAAACTTTAATTACAAAATTCATAATGGTCGTATTTTAAAGAGATGAAAATGACCTTTCCATTCTTTCACTTGTAAGGATAATTCCTCTTTCTTACTGAGATGAGAGAATTTTTTTTTTATGGTAGATGCACGTGTTTATTAATTTTTTCAAATAATAATAATAATAATAATAGAAGTAGTAATAATACGATAACTAATTTCAAAAGAAAATTCTTCCCTTTGTCTTTTTCTGTATCAATTTCCCTAACTCAACTCGAGTGACACTCGGAGCTTAACAATGCCATACAATGGTCAACGAATTTAATGGTTTTATGTAATCTCTCTCTCTCTCTCTCTCTTACTGAGATGAGATCATTTTCATGGACATGTATGTAATAAGTTTATCATTAATATTTTCCAATAATAACTAATATTATTAACTGTAAGTACAAAATTCATATCTGAGTATTTTAAATACAATAATTCATTCCATTTCTCTTGTCATACATTTGGTGTTTCTATTTCTTCCTTTTATCTCTCTCGCTCTTAGCAAAAGAATTGATAGACAGACAAACATAATTGCACAGTCCTCTCTTTCTCTCTTCTCTGGAGAAATATATGTATTTATGGGAGGGGGAAAAAGTTGCCTACAGACGTTCATTTCAATCTATTGAAACCTAAGGAGTTATTTCTCTCTCTCTCTCTCTCTCTCTCTCTCTCGTCTCTCTCTCTCTCTCTCTCTCTCTCTCTCTCTCTCTCTTGTATTTTAATGAAAATATACAGTAATTTGTGAATACAGCTGTTGCACATGAAAAAAGTAAATTAGTGATAATTTTAGAGATACGGCCCTAAGAAAAATTGCAAATTAGTAGTGAAATTTTCCCTGTGGACATGTTTTCAAGAACGTCGTTCCGGCTTACGATGATTTTCGGGTTACGACGCGTCTTAAGAACGGAACCCCCGTCGTAACCCGGGGACCGCCTATATATATATAATATAATATATATATATACATATATATATACACATATATATTAACATCACATATCTCTATCTCTCTGATCTAATTATACTTGGTCCCTCTACATTGTCATTCAAATCTAGATGTTCTACTCTATTGTCATCAAACAATTCTCCAATAAATTCCGTCCATCTCTCCAATATTTCTTTGGACTCCATTACTATAGTTCCATCCGCCTTTTTGATACCAGTGCTGATGTTTCTCTTCTTTTTAAAGGTAATTTCTTTCACCTTATCATACTTTCTCTGTTCATCCTTTTTATCCAAACCTTCCACCTCCTCACCAATCTCATCCATCCATTTCTCCTTTGCCTTTGTGCATTCCCTCTTAACCCTTAAATGCCGAGCCGGTATTTCCGAAAGTGTCTCCTGTATGCCGGTGGCGTCCGTGAGTGAGCGCCGAAGTGGAAAAAAAGTTTTTTTTTAAAAATCACAGCACGCTTAATTTTCAAGATTAAGAGTTCATTTTTGGCACCTTTTTTGTCACTGCCTGAAGTTTAGTATGCAACCATCAGAAATGAAAAAAAATATCATTACCATATATAAATATTGGAATATAAGACAGCGGGAAAAAAAATTTCATATATAATTGTAAACAAATCGCGCTGTGAGCAAAACTGTTAAAGCTAATGAGTTAATTATTTTTTTGTTGTATTGTACATAAAATTGCGATGATTTTGGTATATAACAAATTGTAAAACGATCAAAGCAACACAGAGAAAATATTATCACAATATGATGCATGAATTCGTAACACACACATGTAAAAAAAAATAGTAGGGACTGAACGGTTCTGAGTCTTCGCCCACGAAATCCGGGACGAAATCGAGCGTCACAGATCCCCACCCCTCGAATGCTTAACATCAAAGGAAAGACCATGAAGTTCCCCTACTCTCTTCGCCGATGCCAGGGCCAGCAGGAAGAGGGTCTTGAGGGTCAGATCCCTGTCTGACGACTCTCGGAGTGGCTCAAAGGGTCTTCAAGTCAAACTCCTAAGGACGAAAGTCACATCCCACCCCAGGGGCCTGAGTTCCCTGGGTGGGCAAGACCTCTCGAAGCTCTTCATGAGGAGGGAGAACTCGAAGGAGGAGGAGATATCCACTCCTCGCAGTTTGAGGACTAGGGCCAAGGCGGCTCTGTAACCTTTAACTGCGGAGACAGAGAGGAGCTTCTCTTGGCGAAGGAAAACGAGGAAATCCGCTACCTGCTGAAGAGTGGCTCTGAGAGGAGAGAGACCCTGTCCACGACACCAACCACAGAAGACGGCCCACTTCCCCTGGTACACAGCTGCAGAGGACTGTCTGAGGTATCCAGCCATCTCTGTTGCTGCTCGGCGAGAAAAGCCTCTTGCTCAAAAGAGATGGTGGATAACAGCCAGCCGTGAAGAGACAGGGATTGAACCGAGTGGTGGTACCGTTCCACATATGGTTGGCACAGGAGGTTGTGCCAGTGGGAAGCTCTCTCAGTGCTTCGGCAAGAAGAGCCCACAGGTCTGGGTACCAAATGGCCCGCCATTTGGGTGCCACCAGAATCATCCGAAGATTCGTGGTGACCAGCATCCTGCTGATCACCTTGCGAATCAGACAGAACGGGGGAAAGGCGTATACGAAGAGGTTGTCTCACGGATGTTGAAGAGCGTCCTCTGCAGCTGCCCATGGGTCCGGCACAACTGAGTAGAAAACCTGGAGTTTTCTGTTGTGCCGGGTGGCGAACAGATCCACGGCTAGACGCCCCCACAGGTTGAAGAGCCTTTCTGCCACGTCTGGGTGAAGGGACCACTCGGTCCCTATCACCTGATCCTGACGGCTGAGCTTGTCTGCCACTACGTTCCTCTTCCCTGGAATGTAGCGAGCTGACAGCTCTACTGAGTGAGCCACGGGCCACTCGTGCACCTGCAGCGTCAACCGGTGTAGCGGAAGGGGCACTAGGCCCCCCTGCTTGTTGACGTAATCCACTACCGTGGTGTTGTCGCTCATCAACACCACTGAGTGTCCCATCAAACGTTCCTGGAACTCTTGGAGAGCGAGAAACGTTGCCTTGAGCTCCAGGATGTTGATGTGAAGGTGCTTGTTGTGATGATCCCATACACTCGCAGCCAGCAACTCCTCCAGGTGTGCGCCCCATCCCTCAGTTGACGCATCTGAAAACAGCAACATTTCCGGGGGAGGAGGGGGGGGGGTGCAAAGAGGAACTCCTCTTACGAGGTTCCTGTCATCCAGCCATCAAGCTAGGTCCTGCCTCGCCTCCTCCGTGAAAGGCACGGGAAAGTAAGGCGGATCTCTTGCCTGTGACCAACTCTCCTTTAGCCTCCAATGAAGAGACCGCAGGTGAAGACGCCCGAGAGGGACTAACTTCTCGAGAGACAAAAGGTGACCGATCACGACCTGCCATTGCTGAGCTGGCTGTTCCCGTAGAGACAGGAACCGTCCGGCTGCCTCCCTGAACCTGCTGATCCGCGAGTCTGCAGGGAAGACTCGCCCTCTACCGTACCCGTCGATCAGCATGCCCAGGTATCTTCATCCTCTGCTTGGGCCCAAGATCTGACTTCTCGAAGTTTACCATGATCCCGAGATCGCGGCAGAACTTGAGGAGTCGATCCCTGTCCTGTAGCAACTGGACCAGCCAATCATCGAGATACCTCAGAAGACGTATCCCTACGGAAATGGGGCCCTAAGAAGCCGACACCAGGGTGAACACTCGCATGAACACCTGTGGGGCGGTTGAAAGACCGAAAAAACAAAAGTGCCCTGAACTGTACACCGTCCCGTAGAGATGAAGCGGTTGGAGTACTTCCTGGAGGACTGGTGGATGGGTATCTGGAAATACGCATCCTTCAGGTCCACTGAAAGCATGAAGTCATTCTCCCTGATGGACTCGAGCACTGAGCGTGTCGTTTCCATCGTGAACCGAGTCTGGCGAACGAATTGGTTCAAGGGAGAGAGATCTATCACCAGGCGCCAGCCCCCCCCCCCCCCCCCCAACACAAGCACACAGTAAGAAAAAGCAGAGAAAAGTCCTTCTTAATGAAGTAGCTAAGCATACGAGCAGAGTGGCGAACAACACGTCTTTCCATCGGCGGCCGAAAGCAAAGTGAATCTTCACCTCTCTGTCGGGCGGGACTCCCAACTATCGGACACGCAGTTAACTATCGAACCCCTTGTTCTAAGCTTACGACCGGTCCAGCTTGGCGCTGATTACCTTCCTATTGTTAAAGGATCGAAGGTTTGTATTACGTATCGGAACAAAACCATGAGTTGTTTTTGGTTGTATTCTACATGAAATTGCACACATTTTCATATATAAAACTTTATGTAACGGCTAATATAAAACGGTGCAAACATTACGACAATCGGACAGAAAATTTTCTGATTTTTTCGGAAGAGTTACTGCACGGACGTAAGGAAAAAGCTTTTTTCATAAAGCCACCATAAATCGAAATATTGTGCTAGAGACTTCCAATTTGTTGTAAAATGAAGGTAAATGATTGAATATTACTAGAATGTAAGAGTTTTAGCTTACAATTGCGGTTTTTGACCATTTCGGTCGAGTCAAAGTTGACCGAAGGTTGATATTTTGGCACTTATAGTTATTTATATGAAAATATTTGAAAACTGGGTTGTTTATTGTTGTATTCTACATGAAATTGCACACATATTCATATATAAAATTTTATGTAACAGCTCATATAAAACGGTGCAAACATTACAACAATCGGACAAAAAAATTTCTGATTTTTTCGGCAGTTACCGCGCGGAAGTAGGAAAGTTTTTTTTCAAAAACTCACCATAAATCGAAATATTGTGCTAGAGACTTTCAATTTGTGGCAAAATGAAGGTAAATGATTGAATATTACTAGAATATAAGAGCTTTACAATTGCGGTAATCGACCATTTCGGTCAAGTCAAAGTTGACCGAAGGTTGAAATTTTGGCACATCGTTATTTATATGAAAATATTTCAACACTGATGAAAGCTACAACCACGAGTTGTTTTTAGTTGTATTCTACATGAAAGTACGCACACTTTCATATATAAAACTTTATGTAACGGCTAATATAAAAGGGTGCAAACATTACGACAATCGGACGAAAAAATTTCTGATTTTTTCAGAAGTTACCACGCGGACGTAAGGAAAAAGTTTTTTTCATAAATTCCCCATAAATCAAAATATTGTGCTACAGACTTCCAATTTGTTGCAAAATAAAGGTAAATGAATGAATATTATTAGAATGTACGAGTTTCAGCTTACAATTGCGTTTTTTGACCATTTCAGTCGAGTCAAAGTTGACCGAAGGTTGATATTTTGGCACTTATTATTTATATGAAAATATTTCAAAACTGATAAAAGCTACAACCATGGGTTGTTTATTGTTCTATTCTACATGAAATTGCGCATATTTTCATATGTAAAACTTTATGTAACGGCTAATATAAAACGGTGCAAACATTACGACAATCGGACAAAAAAATTCCAGATTTTTTCGGAAGAGTAACCGCGCAGACGTAAGGAAAATTAGTTTTTTCATAAATTCACCATAAATTGAAATATTGTGCAAGAGACTTCAAATTTGTTGTAAAATGAAGGCAAATGATTGAATATTACAAGAATATACAAGTTTTAGCTTACAATTGCGTTTTTCGACCATTTCGGTCAAGTCAAAGTTGACCGAAGGTTGAAAATTTGGCACTTATCGTTATTTATATGAAAATATTTCAAAACTGATAAAAGCTACAACCATGGGTTGTTTTTGGTTGTATTCTACATGATATTGCACACATTTTCATATATAAAACTCTATGTAACAGCTAATATAAAATGGTGCAAAAATTATGTCAAGGTGACAAAATAATTTGAGATGTATCGCAGGTGCTTTTTAGTGCAAGAA
>NC_061100.1:47398006-47422932 GCF_015104395.2 Macrobrachium nipponense
AAGGCACTATTCTTCGCTGAAGGATGAGTGTCTGGACTGCCTGGGTGATTCAATCTAAGCAAACCTTGGGGGGTGTATCAACGAAACCCAACGACGTCAGCGAATCAACTCCTGAGCAACTCCTGACTCGAGCTTCTGGTGCCAGGAGAAAGGAGTGAGAAGCAAAAAGGCGATTCAGTCCCGAAGGACGAATGCCTGACAGTCCGACCTGGTCTCATGTTACACGATCATCGGGGGTGTATAAACGCAACCGACTTCGTCAACAAGAAACTCAGGGCTACTATATGTCGCCTGATCTCGCACGAGTGTCTGACTCCGAGAAAACAGGTGAGACAAAAAGTAGATGGTGAGCGAGTTTCGAGATTCCACAGAACTCAAAGATCGTGAAGGGCTTTGTTGTTTGACAGAAGCAAATCTCTGAGCCCAAAGGCCGTCAACAACATATTTGCGTATTCTTTAATGAGTGACTGCCAGCTTATCCCATTCTTCAGACGGAAAGGGAAGACGGTAATCTTATTCCTGTCAACATCTCGATAGTCTGAACGTAGTCAGACCTCAGAGCGGAGAGGTTATAGGTACCTTTCGAGTTAGAGTAGACCGACTCTCTCGGAAAAAGGTCCTTGGAAAGTGAACTAGGAAGGACGTGACCTCTGTGAATCCAGGATCCTGAAGGCCAACATGGGGCGATCAGCGTCATTGTCGCTCCCTGTGACGTCATAAATCATCTTATTACATTTCCTAAGCGTTTGAAAAAGGGGAAAAGAGACTAAACATCCATCCCCGTTCAATATCATAGGATGGCGTTTAATGGTACCGATCCTGGATCGAGAATAAGGGAGCAAAGAAGAAGAAGCCTCTTCGTCCTCAACATAGCGAAGAGATGAATGAAAGGACGTCCCTAAAGTCTCCACAACTCTCAACATACTTTTAAAGAAAGATTCCACTCTGAAGTCAGTAGTTGCTGCCGTCGATCGAGACGATTCGTACGGACTTTTGCAATCCTGTAACGAACCTCTAGAGGATCGTTACATTTACATTCTACGCCTGTTGTTATAATAGGCTCTTTCTCGTAAACTCGAACAGGGACCGAGAGAAGATACTTCTTAAGATATGAGAGAGCTGTGGAATATCAGAGTTGATCTGGACCACTGGTTCCAAAAACTCGTTTTGAGGACTGGAGGGACGACCGAATTGCTTCTACTTCTTTCAGATTATGATCCAGGACATCTGAAAACCCTTCCAGAATGTACGGCACCTTCTTTCTATCACCTCAGGTGATACTTGACGCACTGAGAGATGTTCAGAATCATTCCTAGATCTTTAATAATATTTCAGTTTCCCGGTAGAAAAAAACTGTAGAGGTCTGAATTGCAGTCTATTCAGGGAAACAAACTTCTTCAGGAAGGAAATGGTCCCCAGGAAGCTCATCCATTCCCACCCCGAGTATGCTTACTTCCCTAATAAGGCTGCACTTTGCCTAAGCAGGAGAGCATATAATAGTGCAATGTTGCGGTAGGCTCGTAGTCCTATACCGTGCGGTAACGAGCACCGAAAGGATTAAGAGATATCTCTGTTGAACATAGTAAGGCAAAATGAATGCAATGTTTATTCATCCATGTAAGAAATCCCCTCAATCTTAGGCTAAAGTCCGTGATTGTAGGGCAGAGATACGGTTAGTCAGTCAATCCCGCAGGAGAGAGAGACGTAACCGCCAGCACAGAGATACGGTTAGTCAGTCAATCCCGCAGGAGAGAGAGACGTAACCTACCGCGCATGACAGCGAACGAGCTGGGACTGGCTCGGTTGGACTGGAGCGGACAGTGACAGCAGCAGCTTACATTCGTCGTCTCTTACCGTTATGCGTGGGTTGCCGGCTACTCTATTCTACGAAGAAATAGGACCGTTATTTTTGAGCAGAAAGAGACTCTCAAGCTGGTATATTTAAGGGAAACAGAAGGCGCTAAATATAAAAGTGCGTTTGTGTCGTCATAACACTATCATACAACAGTAAAAGAAAAATCGGAAACTCCTGGTAGGCTGCAGGGAGTAACGATTAAATGCCCTTAAAATAAAAGACAATAGACCTCTCGGTTGTCATTCGAAGAAATAACTACAGCAAGCGTATATGACTTGAACCAACCAGTAGTAAAATAACGCAAGGCAAAATATGAAATTGTTATGATACAATAAAAGTTTGTTCATACTTACCTGGCAGACATATCTATAGCTGAATTCGGAAACACAGCTACATACATATCTGACAGGCAAGTTTATTGAACAAATCTTAGAGAATCGAAGCGGATAGCTCAAGCTTCTTATGTTATTGGACATAAGCGTTCATCGACGTAGTCTACAAGTCTATTACTTGTACGAGTCTGCGAATGATGAATGAGGGCTCTTACGAATCTTGTCAAAAAGAGCTTATCCGCTTACGCAATATGAAGTTATTGAGATGTTTGTCAATGAGTACTAACCCATTTACGGGACAAAGAGATATTTTGTCAATGAGGGGATACCCACTTACTTGACAAAACGATAGTATATTGTCAATGGGGGAAAGTCACTGAATTGACAAAACGTAATCCAGGAAGTCGAGCATATTATTTTTCCCATTCCCGTATCATCGAGGAAGGGGCAAGAATCGTGATAAGAGACTGGGCTTTCGGCAGGTAGGACCGACGGCAGCGTAGTCCCAAACTTAAGAAATAACAAAATCTATCATCTGAAAAGCCCTTTCAGATGGACTAAAAAGCTTGCAACTTAAATTTATTGGCAGTACGGCAAAGGAAGTCCTGTCTTGCACTTTCCTGAAGAGCGTCCTCTTGATGAGTGCTTTTGCAAGAATCCTACCGAACGTAGTCGAGCGTCATGACGTGCAGGACGTCGAGCTTTTACATAACCTGTAACTGCCTTATCACAAAGTCTTGACTGCGGTAGAGCAAACGAGATCTTCCCTTGAGCTTTCCTTAACTCCATCCACCTTTGCGAAAAGCAATATTAATTGACAGAGACCTCTTGAATTCACGAAACCCGATGTCTTGCTGGGCTTCGAAGACGAAGTTGCCTGTTCACTTTAAGCTTCCTCCGAAGCACTGCTTACTTCACATTCTTTGCAGGTGAGGTAAAAGGTATCACCGAAGGTAGAGGTAAAAATTCTTTAGGCCCAAATCTGAAACAAGAGCTTGAAGAGTTCAACAGAAACGTTCAGCCAGGCGACACACCTGGCGTGCGCTGGTGCACGCTCGGCGTCCACTGGGGCGCGCTCGGCGTCCACTGGCGCGCGCTTGGCGTGCACCCGCGCGCGCCTGGCGTCCATCCGAGCGTCCCAAGAAGCGTGCAGAAAAGCGTCACGCTCCTGACAGGCGTCAAAACAAGCGAGAGAAACTGCCTTCAGGGAAGAGCGAGATACATCTCGGAGAAAAATCCGACTGCACGAAGCAGTCTCAGGAGAAGGGTTGATCGTGTAAGAATACGAGGGGCGAGGGAACGCCTTCTTATTCTCACAGAACAAAGCTCGGACGTCCGTGCTCAAAAGCCTCCTGCTACTACGACTTCTTTTTCGTATTTCTCGGTGGAAAGACGTACACATGTTCAGGCGACGTTCGCCTTATTACTTCTCACTGAAACGCATGACGAGAGAGAGAGAGAAACGTGAAGCGTCCTCCTCTATAAAGCTTCTATTTAGAGGGCGCGAGTCCTTCCGAAAGCTCCAACCCCTGCGCAGGGAGGACGCTTCGGAGGACGAGAAGCAATCCTTCAGGATTCGTGCACATGCACGCACTTTGGCAGCCTGGGAGTATCTTCAGGTCTGCCGAAGGCACGTCAGATCGGTGGGGGTTCCTCGTAACCCTCCTTCGGCTTTCGACATGCTCTCTCCCTGTTCCTGGGAGTCAAGCAGAGGTCCCGGCCTAGAGGCGAAATAAGGCCGATCTGACGCACCCTCCACTACACAAGGGGCACTGTCACTGCACTTAACCACTTCACTTTTGCTCTCTAAAGCAAGCACTTTCGATTCTAAGTTACGAATCGAAAGAGTATCAGAGAAAGGGCAATACCCTCTCCAGACACTGTTTTAGGGCCTGAAGGCAACACTACAGGGTGTATCACTTACAGAAGTAGCACTCTTCACAACAATGAAGGAGAGCGAGCACCTCTCGCAGACATATTCATAGCCCGTAGGCCATACTACAGAGTTAGGCAAGAAGTCTACAGGTAGATTAGCAGGTTCACTACCCTGACTTTTGTTTACTGAATAATTGCGTACATACGAATCATACTTCTTTCTTACGGAATTAGACAAAGTCTCCACAAAGAAGCAAGACCCATACCCCTCGTGCA
Source organism: Macrobrachium nipponense (assembly GCF_015104395.2). NCBI lineage: Eukaryota > Metazoa > Arthropoda > Malacostraca > Decapoda > Palaemonidae > Macrobrachium > Macrobrachium nipponense. Next base: position 47,402,345 of record NC_061100.1, read on the forward strand.
TACTAAGGGCAGATCTACCGAAGCTTTCGGTAGCCACACCCTATCTTTGCAGACAACACCCTCTGAAACTAACCTAACTAGATTCAGATATCTTATGCAAAAATGAATCAAATTCAAATCAATTTAAGATAGCGTATGCCTAGCCACAAATCCAAGTAAATAAATCAAAAGACAATCAGGATACTTAGCGGCAATGAAGTTTCCAAAATCCTAAGACAGAGGTACTGGAAACAGGTGTTTCCAGTACCGGCGACAGAAAAATTATGAATAGAAAACGGGAATGGTTCCTGATACCCGCCTCCCAGCGGCGGGAATGGGTACTAACCACCTGGACGACCACTGCGTGTGCCGGAGGTTTTTGAAATTCTGTCGGACTTCAGAAAATACAGCTATATATATATATATCTGACAGGTAAGTTTCATGAACAAACGTTACTATAACAAACATTACTAAGATAACAATAATGTGTGTCTTTGCATTGGCAATGAAAACAACAAACAATAAATAAATAATAAAAAGTTCCCTACATTGGTTTCAGCAGTGGGATGAATGGATATATATCAACAAATTTTATTCTTTCATTCAGGTAACATAATTACATTCAACCCCCACATATTTGTGGTTCTGGTTTTGTGGATTTTTCTATGGAACATATAAATAGTACAAATTATTTGTGGAAGATTTGCCTATTTTTGGTATTTTCAATAGAGAAATATTCACTAATTACTGTATTTTCACATAATTTTTGACTAAATGTATTTTTTGTGGTAAAACTGTTAAAATATTCATGTATTTAGAGGATTTTATGGTGTTTGAACTATCAAAATAGGCAGTTATAACCATTTTTTGAGGGGTGTCAAGTATTTGCAGATTTTAGCTATTCATGGGGGGTTATGGTAAACATCCCCAACAATACAGCAATCAACTGTATTGAGGTTTTCTTGTTCTATCTTTTCATTTAGTTATGATTATTTTTTATGATCTTGGAGCTGGCAATAATTTTAGTAGTAATGGGTGGAGGAGGGGTGGTAATGGTACAACCTACTCATCTGTCACCAAGTTTCCTTTAGTAAACAAGGTCAAAAGCAATGATGGTCAAAACCTTTGTAGAGAGCCAGTCTTAACCTAAAAGACAATCAAGAGTGAAAATCTCCCATAGTCCTACTGAAAAATAAGTCCAATAGCTACATAGACTTTTTCATTATCCAGGGCAAAGAAAAAGTGATGGTTGGCAGTCCAGAATGGGTGTTACTCCCAAACCCTCCACATATCTGCCACTACTTAACTATTTCCTTAACAAGCTTTTAATAACAGAATTAGCAAAATTGATGAACATCCATAAGAAGACAAAATTTGTCTGGGATATACTACAGATAGGCTTGCCTTGCAGATAAATTATACAGTATATATATATAATAGTATATGATTTTGTACAAAACCTATATAGCACTGGATATATATTGAATAGTGATGATAACAGGAATTTTGATTAAACATGTTTCTTACTTCCTAACCCCTCTTGCATGCAAAGGGATACAGCAATTGCACTATGAATAAGGTGGAACAGAGTAGTGAAAACCCCACCAGTCAGAAACAAAGCCAAATGTCAATAAGTCCATGATCTTATGATGTATATTTTTTTCCTTAAAGTGCAAGTAACAGATGATAAAACACAAGTCAAAGCTGAGATTAAAGGGAAGTAATTGGAATGATAAAATCTAACAATACATGGCTTCTTGATGACATGCTAGACATACAGTAAGTAAGGTGCTCCTCCCTGCCTGCAACCCAGCATCCACAGGGGCATGGATCATGCTTCTATTGGCCTAACAGTGTGTCCGCTTTTGGATCAGTAATGAGGTGTATAAGCCATGAATATGGGTTAATGTAAATACTGAGTTTGTTATAAAACAAAGATTTCTTGGTCTAGTTACCTTCCTATAAGATGATGTTGCAACTGTTCTAAAAGTAAAATGCTGTATATATTGTTCATCAAACTTACTCTCTTGACTTGTTCCTAGCAAATTATCTAACCTTTGTTGAGTATTCTCTACCATGTTACTGCTATTAAGGTAAATTGCTTTAATGAAGTATATCATAGATATATGTTAAAAATCTTGCATTAATTTTGCTAATATACATGCCCCTAGGATGTAACGTTTTGACAACCTCAAAGAAAAACTATGCTACTGGTTTTCATAGTCACGAAATTTTACTGAAAACTTACCCTACTAGATGTCCAAAGATGGAGTTCACTGAAGTTGAATCCGGAGTTACTTTAATAATGAATGATTATTACTATGAATAAACTTGTTGGCATAAGACAGATCTGCAGCAGTCATTAATCAGTCCTTTATTTTCTATAGTCTGCTGAATGTCCAGATTTACTGATACAACCTGAAAGAAGAAACAAATTGTCATTAACACCCCCTGAAAGCCATGAATAAAAATAAAAAAAAATTAAATAATTTGCAACAAACAGGAAAAGCCAATTTTAGCCTCTTGAGAAAAAACCAAACTCATTCTATCAGCAGTTTATCAGCTATCCTATGTACAAATTACAATACATTTCAGTTACTACCTGAACAAAATGATATTGTTATGATACAATAAAGTTTTATACATACTTACCTGGCAGATACGTATATACATAGCTATAGACTCCGTCTTCCCGACAGAAATTTGAAATTCGCGGCACGCGCTACAGGTGGATTAGGTGATCTACCTGCCTGCCGCTGGGTGGCAGGAATAGGAACCATTCCCGTTTTCTATCAGATTTTCTCTTCCACTTGTCTCCTGAGGGGAGGTTGGGTGGGCGATTAATTGTATATATCTGCCAGGTAAGTATGTATAAAACTTTATTATATCATAACAATATCATTTTTATACATTCAACTTCCCTGTCAGATATATACATAGCTGATTCACACCATTGGAGGAGGGTAAGAGACAGCTAGTTACTGAATAGACCAGTAAACAACATACGTTGTAGGTAATAAATAAATAAAACCTTGGTTCCTATGTGTTTAGACGAAGGGTTGACTTCCTAGCTATTGCTCGGAGTCTGCTTCGTCTCAAGAGCCTCAGCGAGGATGTGACCTATGGCTAAGAGTTCTTGTAGATCTGTCAATGGGGTCTTATCCACTTACTCGACAGAATCTAATGGTCTTTTGTCAATGGGGTCTTATCCACTTACATGACAATACACCTGTGCCTGGTGGCATAATTAAGGAGCACAACACCGATCCCGATCACCTGATCCTAACACGAGGGTTTGTGCTTAATTTGAAAAAGTTATCCCCAAACTCCTTTCAAACAACCCAAAGAAAAACACTATGTTAACAAATAAAAAATTAACTCACTAGTTAAGGATCAGTGTCGGCTCCCTATCCCAGCAACGTATCCGTAGACACGTATAATCAAGAGAGAAGGATCTCTCATAGGTCAACTTGACTTCCTTCGTGTAATGGTAAGTCAACACAGAGTTGCATCTCCCGTAAGAGACAGCTAATATGTTCTCATGACATATTGTTAGGAAAGAACAAGAATTCATAAAAGTTCGCACTTCATGTCCTTTTAATTCTCAGCTGTTTGAAGGAATCATCAAGTTACTCATGAAGTGCTTTCACACTTTTTTCAAAGAAAACCAGTGCTTTCTTTGAAATGGATCTCTTCTGGATGAAGCCTAGAGCCTAGTTGGCGCCTGGCTGGCGCCTCGCTCCTGGCTGGCACCTCGCGCCTGGCTGGCTGGCGCCTAGCGCTTGGCTGGCGCTTTGCGCCTGGTTGGCGCCTCGCGCCTGGCTGGCGTCTTGCGCCTGGCTGGCGCCTCGCGCCTAACTCAAGGCAGGCTCTTTTTGGCGCCTGACGCCTGGCTGGCTCCTCCCCACTTGCTGGAGCTTCAAGCATGGTAAAGTCTCGAGGCTGTCTGGCAATATCCCCATCGGACCCTCTTCTCTGGCCGATTTGTTTGCCTTTGGCGCATCTGCGCCAGGTTGGAAGCCCGCTCTTTCTCCGCATCCGACAATGACAGTGTTCATTGAAACTGTCTGCCTCCGGCGTATTTTCACCTGAATTGGCATTAGTTGCCTGGTTGGCGTTACATTGTCTGAATGTCCTGAACAAATACAAATTTATCAGGAGAATGGAGAAGAGTGGAAGAAATTCTTCCCTTCTTTAGCTTTTGGCCTCTGGCTAGGGGAGGTGATTTAAATCAGTTACATCCAGTAGACGATAGGATATCTAAAAATATGAGAGAGAAGAGTCTTCCTCTTAGGAGGAACCTTCGTGAGTACTTCCGTTGCTATTGAGATCTCTTCTTACATGTTGATGAGGTTTCTCGTTGCAGAATCTTCCCTATCCTTGCCCGAAGGAAGGGAAGGAGTCTGGAAGTCGAAGGAGACTCCGAGCTGAAATTGGGCGGACCCTAGATTTCTTAGCTCTTATTGTATCCCTCTGAATACCTTCTGAGAAGTATTTCAAGCTCTCATCGCATCCTAAAGACTCCGTCGGAAAACATTTAAACCCATCTCTTCATCTGTAGATGAAAACGTAAGCGCCCCCCCCCGCCCGCCCGCCCCCTTTCCCGGACAACGAAACTTCCATCTGAAAACGTTGAGTCAGGAATAGAAGGTTTTAGTTCTTTTGCCAGACATACTATGCTGGTCAGAACCTATTGCCGAGTCTGTATTGAAACTGATGCGAGATTCCAATGCACAAAAAATCCAATTGTCTTCTTGGTAGTTTAGGACCAAGAGAAATTTTCTCAAAGATGTTTTATGAGGAGCAGTTCCATGTTGTTGGAACAAGGAATCTGAGGCCACATAAACAATTATCCCATTCAAAGTATATGATATCCTATTCTTGTCATATTGAGGTATCGTATGAGATCCCGAAGATATAAATCCTCTGCTATCTCTATTCCCTTTGTAGAGACAGAGTATAGCATTTTACTGCATTCTTTGATAGTAGAAAAAAAAAAAAAAAAAAACCAAGGTGATTCTTCCCTCTGGAAGGGAAGAAAAAACCGTTATGTGTTTCACAGAGGTATTGGAAGAGGACAGTCTCCTCATTCCATCTGGCACCATCTGCAGCAATTCTATGCCTTGGCTATGATTCTTGCCATTTACTTTGAGAAAACCTCTCATTCCTGTCCACATGTGGTAAGTCTGCACACAGACAGACTCATGGTGGAGAGGTTGGTAAGGTCCATTTATAACAGATGCCTTGGAAAAACTTCCCGAAGCATGCTCTGGGAAGAACGAGATCTCTGTGAATCCAACTTCTCTAAGGCCAAAATGAGGTATAAAGTACTATCCTTTCTTTTGACACTCCTTTACCTTAATATATTTGTTAAGAGTCTTATATGAAGGGGAACAAAGACTAAAGTTTATTCCCCCTTTTAACTAAGATGGCGTATAATACTACCACTCTTATTTCGAGAATAAGGACGCAGTCTAGAGGAAGCCTGTTCGTCTTTCACCTTGCGAAGAGATTTATGAGGAAAACTTTTCGCAGGTTTTCACTTTACAAATATTTTAGACAAGACATTGATATTTATCGTCTGTCTAGAAGGTTCTCACTGACATGCAACATCTTGCAGCGAACCCCTTAAGGATCGTTACGTCCGAGTCCTTGTTCCACATAGTTTCTCTTTGATAACTCGAACAGGGGCGAAAAAAGAGATTCTCGATGCTCCTTGAGATATGAGAGAGCTGTGGAATTGGCTTAAGTGATTAAAATAAATCATTCATCCTTCCTTGGGCTCGACCGCTTTTCTATCAAACGGGGAACGAGATCAGGAACGAATCTTGCCGTTACCGAGCCTGCTGTCAAAGAGGCTATTGGACACATAGGTTAATGACTCGCTAAATTGAGAAATTATCTTGGCTGGCATTTCTGGCGCATTGCGCCAGATTGGCACCTCTGGTGCTTCTAGCGCATTGCGCTAGGTTGGCTCTTCTGGAGCTTTTAAACGCCCTGAGCCAGGTGGGCGCTTCCGGCGCTTTTGCGCCAGGCTGACGCTACTAACGCTTCTGGCGCCTAGCGCCAAGCTAGCGCTTCTGGCTGGAACCAGTTACCTAAATTTCTTGTAACTTTTTTCAGATTATGTGCCAGAACATTGATGCCTCTAATATGTAACCCGGCACCATGTCATATGTTAATTCCATTTCTTGGATGGAAAAGACTATAGACGTAATATAGTCCATTTAGGGAAACAACTTCTAACACGAAGAAAATGTTTCCCATCCGACTCGTCCATCTTCTCCTGAGTAAGCTCCGTTCATCAATAAAGAAATGCTTCTTCAAGCGCTTCTCGAAGGCATGAGAGCATTATATAACTCATACTGTCGGGAGTACTTGGTTCTTTCTGCTCAACCTGTCTGCCCTTAGGTTTTTTACACCCTGAACAAACCTTGTCCGCAGAATTATGCCCCGTTCCTCTGTACAGGTCAATAGATCTCTCGCTATTTCGTACAGTGAGAAAGAGTGAGTGCCCCCTTGATTCCGGATGTAAGCCAGAGCTATGGTATTGTCGGACTTCCGCTTCAAAGTATTCCAGGGCTAGATGAATAGCCAGGAGTTCCTTCGCATTGATGCGCAGTGTAGCCTGTTCCTTGGTCCAAGTACCTGCCACTTCCTTTGGGCCCAGTGTTGCTCCCCAACCTGTTTCCGAGGCATCGGAAAACAACACTCGGTGAGGGTTCCGAATCAAGAGGGACACCCCTTCGTTCTTTATTAATGGGGTTAACCACCACTTCAGGTTGGACTTTATCCCCTATTGAATGGGAAAACAGTCTGACAGGTCTCCTGTCTTTTGACTCCACATTTGTCTGAGATAAAACTGCAGAGGTCTGAGATTTAATCTCCCTAGGGAAATGAACTGCTCTAACGAGTAAAGGGTGCCCAGCAGACTGAGCCATTCCCTCGCCGAGGTCCGTTCTTTCCCTAAAAAGTTCGAGATTTTTTCTAAGCCTCGAGCAATTCTCTCTTGCGATGGAAACACCCGAAAACCCTGAGAATTCATCTGTATCCCCAGATAGACTATGTTCTGTCTGGGGATCAATTGTGATTTCTCGAGGTTCACAAGTAGTCCCAGAGATTTTGTCAACTCTAAAGTCTTCTCCAAGTCCTTCAAGCACTGAAGTTCCGATTTTGCTCTTATTAGCCAATCGTCTAGGTAAAGGGATATATTTATCCCTTCTAGATGTAGCCATCTCGCAACATTCGTCATTAGTCTCGTGAACACTTGAGGGGCCGTAGACAGGCCGAAGCATAGGGCTCTGAATTGGAATACTTTTCCCTGCATCATGAATCGAAGATATTTCTTCGATGATGGATGCAGGGGAACATGAAAGTAAGCATCCTGTAGATCTAAGGAGACCATCCAATCTCCTGGACGAAGAGCCGCAAGAACCGATTTCGATGTTTCCATAGAGAACTTTGTGTTCTCTACAAATCGGTTCAATGCGCTCACATCCAGGACCGGTCTCCACCCTCCCGAGGATTTCGGAATCAGAAAAAGACGGTTGTAGAATCCTCGGGAATGCGGATCCCGAACCAATTCGATAGCCTCCTTTTGCAACATCTGCTCTACCAGTTGCAATAATGCTTCTTTCTTGGCAGGGTCCCTGTATTGGGCTGACAGTTCCCTCGGGATCGTTGTTAAGGGAGGACTGTCTCGAAAGGGGATCAGATATCCCTTCATTACCACTGAAAGGGACCATCTTTCTGCCTCTCTCAGAGTCCATTCTTCGGAAAATTTCCGAAGTCTGGCCCCTACCGGTGCTTGAAGGACTGGAGTCTCATTTTGTTTTCTTGATAGGTCTGAGTGAAGACTTACCTCTCTTCTGTATTCCTCTCTTCTTAAAGGAGGGTCTGGAAGAGGAGCTCCCTCGAAAGGGCTGTTGAGGAGTACGAGTCTCTCTCTTTACAGGAACAGAGGTCCTTGATTTCTTTGCAGATTGGGCCAAGAGATCTTGCGTGGCCTTTTCCGTCAAAGAATGTGATATGTCCTTCACTAGTTGTGCAGGAAACAATTGATCCGAAAGAGGAGCATAAAGAAGAGATGACCTCTGGATAGGAGTAACTGCTTTCGTCAGAAAGGAACTAAACAAGACTCTCTTCTTCAATTTCCAGTTCCAAAAAGCGAGGCCACCTCTCCTGATCCATTTTGAACCGCTTTGTCCATGCAGGACAGTACAGTAGGGCCTCGATAATCACGGGGGATAGGGCCCAGAACCCCCCGTGATAAGTAAATACCCGTGTTATCCTGATACCACCCCTAAAAATTGCTTTAAACTGCCTACTTTAATAATTAACCCACCCAAGACCACTATTTCAATGTTTATAACTGCCTACTTTAGTTCAAGCACCAAATATGTCTTCAACTATCACCTTAAACTAAATTCAAGACAGTTTCAAAGTTATTCTTTCCTATCTTCAATTTCCCCTTCATCAGATCAGCAAACAAAAGTATATTACCTAACAATTCCTTTCCATTTTCATGATTTGGCTGCTGCACCAAACTAAAAGTATATAGTATATCTATTTTGTGAATGAACATATTTATGATAAAAAAACATGATTTACTGTAAAGATTACAGCACCCAACTATAATATTAATGTATAAACAGCAAAATACAGCAATAAAAATCTAGTTTTGTCTTTTGTTTACGTTTAGAATCAGCTGATGGACGTTTATTACCGAAAGAATTATTTTGGAAAACAATTTAGTTGCCAAAAGAAATGAATTTATTAATGGAATTATTATTATCATTAACTTTGTACATAATAGTTTATGGTATTATGATTCAGTAATTCATATTTTATTGAGAGAGTAACTGTTGAATAGCTTGAGAGACCAGCTTAGGACGAGCGTACTGATACTAGCTTAGCTCGAGAAATACATGATGAAATCTGTATTTGAAATATTTTTATGGTGATAAGAAATGAAACATGGATAGTGATAAGATATTCTCTTGTATACTGTTATAATGTGATAATCATTGAGTCAACTATAAAAGTTGTATTGAAGCAGTTTCGTAAATCACAGAAAGAATAAAAGACCTTTTTGTTCTTTTGTTACGATAATAATAGATCAGTATTATAGTTTTTTTCTTGCAAGTGATAAACAAAGAGAGAGAGAGAGAGAGAAGAGAGAGATAGAGAGAGAGAGAGAGAGAGAGAGAGAGAGAGAGAGAGAGAGAGAGAGAGAGAAATTTGCTATTTACATTCATAGTATTTGAACATTTGTAAATGAGTGTATCCTAAAAATCATTTAGTTATGAAAAGAAGAAGAAAACACAGTAATTAGTGAATCTTGCTCTATGATAAAATTCGCGATTTTGTTAATTTTCCGGGATATACGTAGCATTTGGGCTTCACAAAAAAGTAAGTGATTTATGACAGAATTTAGAGGATACTTACGTAAAAATACATCGGTAGTTTGTTGAACGGTGTAACCACTATCATATTGTGTACGAACGAGACTAGGTTTGGTGACGTCACGGTGGTCATACGTATTTTTTCGTGAATGAATATACATTTATGATTAAAAAAAAAATAGTTACTGTACTGCTTAGAGTACCATACTGTAATATTAATGTAATCACATCAAACTAAAGTAATCGTTGCATGCTGTAAAAATATAAAGTGTATTTTTGTCTTTTGAAAAATGCATTCCCCAAGGAATTATTCCTTGAAGAAGCTTTTTATCATGAAGATATGCCAATAATATATAAGATATGCGTTTTATTATGAATATAATTATGACAATAATACATAAGGTAAAATGGTTTTATTACGCTTAAGCTTCGCCGCCGATCGCAAACAACAATACGATAATCTATGACAATTATCGTTTGTATGACTGCCGTGTTTGATTACGTTATACCAAAACAATAAAGAAGTTCGAATTGAAAATTAATGTTTTCCTAAATGTTATTACTACTGTAATTACAATAATACTATTAACGTTTCTAAAAGGTTAAGAATGACAAAGGTGCTGTTAAGTGTAACTCAATGTTTACATTTCTGCTGGCCGCTCAACTACAAGTTGATGTCAATGATGTGGGATTATTCCATGAATAGGCTACATACCTATTATGAAGACATGCCAATAATATATAAGGTGAGAATGGTTTTATTACCTTTAATATCAGTTAATATTTAATATCATAATGTGAATCTGTTCATGCATTTGTTGGTTATCGGAACCGGACGAGGCTTAGCCTACCAGGGATTCATACCAGTGATAGGTATAGACTGAGAAGTGGTCCAAGGAAAACCCGTGATTGCTGATCCGTGACTAAGCGAGGCCCCACTGTACACTATAAAGGACTTCTGGGCTAAGAGATTCCTTCTCTTGAGTCTTCTTGGCCAACACCCCAAGGGACCAGTCTAAGAAGTTAAAGACTTCTAAGACATTAAACAATCCCTTGAGGAGATGGTCCATCTCAGAAGTCCCCCATGTGATCTTTGCCGATGACAAGGCTTGTCTCCTTGAAGAGTCCACCAGATTCGAAAAATCTGCTTCGGCAGTGGTAGGGAGAGCTAGACCCAGTGATTCGCCCGTCTCGTACCAGATTCCCTTCTTTCCTGAAAGTTTGGAAGGAGGGCAGGCAAAGACGGTCTTCCCCGCCTTCTCCTTGGATTTAAACCAATTTCCTACAAATCGAAGAGCCTTATTCATGGAAATGGTTGGTTTCATCTTAATGAAAGATGATGACTTCGAGACCTTAGTGCTTGTAAACAAAGACCTCGGAGAAGGCGGAGCAGTAGGGCTTAATGAGTCCCCAAACTCTTGAAGTAAGAGGGCTGTCAGCGTCTTATAATCTGACAAGCCTGGAGCCATATGATCTTCCGAATCCGAAACTTCTTCCAAATCCAATTCCATTTCCGAAGAGGATTGTTTGTTTTCGATAGGAGATGAGTCTCTTGCAACATCTGCCCCACTCTCGCAAGAACGACGGCAGCCTGTGCGACAACTTGCATCCTTACGAGAGATAGGTTGATCCTGCAACACGACACTATCCTTCTCCTGGCAAGAGCGACGGCCGCCTGTGCGACATCTTTCTCTCCTGTCAGAGGAAGGATGTCCTCTCCTATCGCTCTCAACGGAACCCACCCTATCCCTCAACGGAACCCACCCTATCCCAACAAGGGCTACGGCCGCCTGTGCGGCACCTAGAGTCCCTGCCAGGTAAGGGCTTATCCTTCCGAAAGCTAGACAAATCCTCCTGGTTTAACTGTCTTTTGGAAGAAGTCCGTATATTCTGGCGTCTGGATGGCGCTTCTGGCTCATGCGCCCGGCTGGCGTTTGTGGCGCATTGCGCCAGGTTGGCGCTCGTGGCTCATTGCGCCAGAATGGCGCTTCTGGCGCATATCGGCAGGGTGGCGCTTCTGGCGCATCTGACGCTTCTGGCTCATATGGATCTTCTAGCGCATCTGGCGCATTTGCGCCAGGCTGGCGCTTTTGGCGCATTCTTCACACTCATCCGAGGAGAATCCGCAACTTTTATGTTAGATCCTTCTTTCCTTCCTTTAGTTCTCTTTATCGGAAGGAAAGAGTCCTTTCTTCTGGGAGTCTCCTTCGTAAAAACTCCTACTAAAGCGGAGAGCTGCTCCTGTACATTTAGTAGGATTTTTGCAGCAGCATTCTCTTTTTCCTTTCCCGATGCAGGTGAAGGAGGTCTAGACTCTGATTTGCGCTTAGGAACTAACTTGGTTTTCTTCCTTTCGCATGGAGATCCATCGGAGAAAAGCTCTGGGCTTGAATTCAACGTTGGAGCCTTCCAACTCCTTTTTAAGGGGCGTGACAGTTCATCAGAGCTCCAGCCCCTTACATTAGGTGAAGAATCTGAAGACGAAAAACACTGTTTTAGGATGCTTTTTCGATAGCGATCCTTGGCAGTTCGGGTCGTCACAGAATCTGCCGAGGGGACGCCTGATCGGTGGGGATTCTCCATAACCTCCGTAAGGCTTTTAACATTCCTTCTCCTCTGGGCCTGTGAGTTTGGAAGAGGTCTAGGCCTGGGAGCGAGATGAAGCCGATCAGACGCACCCTCCACTGCACTAGGGACACTTAAATCACTATCACTGTGCTTACCTTGTAAAGTTAGCATTTGACGTTCCATCCTTTGCAGTGCAGCTTTAAGATCTGCAATTTCTGTTGCTGGATTTGCAGTCTTAGTACAAGAGGAAGATGATACAGGTTTAGGTTTAGGTGTTAATTTAATTGACTCGTTAGAACGAGACCTACTTACGCTTCTGGAGGAAGCCTTCCTAGCCCTATCCATATCCAATTTCCTTAAATAGGAATTTAAATTCTTCCATTCTTCCTCATTCAAACCTACACATTCATCACAGGTGTTAGATATAGAGCATTCATTCATTCTACACCCCTTACAAACTGTGTGAGGATCTACCGAAGCTTTCGGTAGCCTCACCATGCATCCCTCATTTACACACTGTCTTCTAACTGCAAAGCTAGAATCCGACATTATGAGAAAATTCAAAAAACCAAGTCCAAATAACAGTCCACGAAAGAGTATGCCAAACCAAAGATCCAATACGTCACCAAAACAACCGGCTTAGAAGATCAATAGCGATGAAAAAACACAAAAATCAAATCAGAAGGAACAACAACAATGATGATGTCCCGGCCGATAGAGAAAATCTGTCTTAGAAAATGGGAATGGTTCTTATTCCCGCCACCCAGCGGCGGGGCGGTAGATCACCTGACCTACCTGTAGAGTGTGCCGCGAAATTTGAATTTCTATCGGGGACGACGGAGTCTATAGCTAAGTATATATTTGACAGGTAAGTTGAATGCATAAAAACCTCGAGTACCTTGAACATTCCTTTCAGAATGTGATCTAGCTCGTTCATGGCCCAAGTAGTCTTAGCCGAGTTAAGAGCCGATCTCCTGGTAGCATCCACTAAAGCCGAAAAGTCCGAGTCGGCCGAAGATGGGAGACCCAGACCCAAGGGTTCTCCTGTCTCATACCAAAAGCCAGTATGTCCAGACAGTCTAGACGGAGGGAAGGCAAACATTGTCCTCCCCGCTTCTTCTTTGGAGAGCAGCCATGATCCGAAGCTCCTAAGCGCCTTTTTCATGGATAAGGTGGGCTTCACCCTAACACAAGAGGATCCCTTCGTTGCCTTGGACGTCAAAAACAACGAGTGAGGAGACGGAGGAGCGGTAGGGCTAAGGGAATCTCCAAATTCCTGAAGCAATAACTCTGTAAGTTTCTTATATGAAGAAACTGCTGCCGTTTTGTTAGCTTCTTCGTCAGAGCCATCCTGGTCTTCTTGTAAAGGTGAACGAGGAGGATCCTTTGAAGAAGAGGCGGTCCTATCAGGAGAAGAGCGTCTAGCTGATGCATGTCGTCGTACAGGAGAAGTCAAGTCAACAGGAGATCGACAAGTCGAAATTGAAGAATGCCTATCAGGCCTGGACTGTCTGAGGGAGGACTCCAGCTTCGAGTTAGAAGAAATCTTGAAAGAAGGAGAGTCTGGGCTCCTACCACGGGGAGAACCGTATCCAGAAGCAGGGCGCTTACAGGGCGGAGAACGCCTGCGAGAATCATGGCGCCTGTCACAAGAAGAGCGGCTACTAGGGGCCGAGCGCCTACTAGGAGTAGGGCGCTTGTGAGGCTCTTGGCGCCTATCCAGAGGAGAGCGGCTGTCAGGAGCAGAGCGCCTCCCAAGCGACGAGCGCCTACCAAGCGAAAGGCGTCTATGAGGCTCTTGATGCCTATCCAAAGGAGAGCGGCAGCCAGGCGAAGAGCGCCTACCAGGTGAATGGTGCCTGCGAGGCTCTTGGCGCCTGTTAGGAGAAGAGTGCCTAACAGGAGAGAGGCGCCTACGAGGCTCTTGATCCCTATCGAGAGGAGAACGGCTGCCAGGCGACGAGCGCCTACCAGGTGAAAGGCGCCTGCGAGGTTCTCGGTGTTGGTGAGGCGAAGAGCGTCTTGAAGGAGTCGAAGATCGGAGTCTGCTCTGCAAAGAGCGTCTATCTAAGGTAGGGCGCACACTTGAGGACGAGTGTTTGACAGGTGAAGAGCGTCTGCCGGAAGAAGGGAGCCTATCTGGTGAAGAGTCGTCGCCAGCCAAGGAGCGCCTGCCAGAAGCCTGGCGCCTGGACGAGGAGAAGGCAGCCAGGAGAGGGGAGCCACTCACGCGAGCCCCCTCGCTCGGCAGAATCCGCCACATTCGGAGAAGAAAGCATACGTCGAGGAGAGCGAGCCTCAGAAGAAGGACGTCTAGATCTTTTGACTGGTAGCGAAACATCCTTCCTTCTACGAGATCTACTAGCCAAGGAGTCAGCAAGGGCCGAGATCTGCGCTTGGAGCCCGGCAAGTACTCTAGTAGGAGACTTCACAGGCTCTTCATCCGAAGAAGCAGAGTGAGGCGCGCGCGTAGAAGAGCAGTCACGGGATCTTCTGGGCCTCTTCACGTCCAGTGAGGGCTCCTCAGGAAAAACTTCCGGGCTGGAAGCCAAAGAGCTGCAGGGCGCCTTCCAAGCTCTCTTCAAAGGGCGCGAAGCATCCGGGGAGTTCCAGCCGCGCTTCGGTGAGGGCGATGAAGACGAGGAGAAGCATTGACGAAGGATTTCCTTCTTGATACGATCCGAGGCAGCCTGGGAATGTTCTTCAGATTCTGCCGAAGGGATGCCTGACCGGTGGGGGCTCTCCCTAGCCTTCCTGCGGCTGTCGACTTTCCTCCTCCACTGGAACTGGGAGTCTGGAAGAGGTATAGGCCTGGAAGCACTACGGAGCCGGTCAGACGCCCCCTCCACAACACTGGGGGCACTGCACTGATCACTAACACTGCCACTCTTACCTTGTTCTAAGGAGCGAATCTTCAGCTCCATGTTACGAATAGTAGCTTTCAAAGCCGCCGCCTCCGAAGACGAATCTTCGGCTTTGGTGCGGGGAGCAGGGACTGCAACCTGGGAAGGAGGTTCTACTTCTACATGATGGTTAGGATCAGATTCTAATTCACTAACTCGAGACCTACTCGAGCTTCTAGAGGAAGCTTTGCGCACCCTATCTCTCTCCAACTTCCTTAAGTAAGAAGAAAGAGCCTTCCACTCATCCTCATTCAACCCCTCACATTCCTTACATGGGTTAATAAACAAGCACTCATTCCCCCTACACCTCATACAAACAGTGTGAGGGTCCACTGAAGCTTTCGGCAACCTCACCTTACACACTTCAACCGAACATACCCTAAACATAACAGGTGTCTTAACTACTATATCTAAATCAGACATGATTAAAGCAAAATCAGAGCAAAGTCAAAAACGGTCCACAAACAGCGTATGCCAAGCCAAACAGATCGAATACGTCACCAAAAAATTCCAAAATGATCTCCAGGCAAGCGAGAACGAAATAATCTATCAGGAGGAACCCACAACAGTTGTTGTCCATCCCAGCGACAGAGAAAATCTGATTAGAAGATGGGATTGGTTCATACACCCGCCACCCAGCGGCGGGAAAGGTAGACCACCTGACCTACCTGTCGCGTGTGCCGCGAGATTTGAAATTCTGTCGGAAACATCGGAGACTATAGCTAAGTATATATCTGACAGGAAAGTTCATGTACAAAAACATGGTTTTTTTCTAGGAAGAGTCACAAAACAAGAATATAACATGATGGAAACAGTATGTGATGAGAGTTTTCTCTTACTGTAATTGGAGAATGAAGATTTCCTTGGTTTTTCATATATGCCTTACACTTGAAAGAAATGCTCATAAAATTCCTTGGGAAAAAAAAAAAGGGTGAAAAAGCATATGTGGTAATGCTATGGGGGCATCTCCCATGGGTAGAATGACAGTCACTGGAGGCTGAACAGGCATACACATCTGAAAACTAAAGTGTACTCTAAAGCCCTACATGCATTGCTTTTCAAACCATAGACCTAACATATTATGTCGTTTACTTAAGATCAGTGGTTCTTAAACCTAGTGACTGGTCCAATGTCAGACTGACAATGGAAGCAGCATGAGTCATCAAAGCGGCCAGTTCTTATGTCATCAACAACACCTATAAATACCTAACTGCCTAATTCCCATTATAAACAAACCAAAAACTGCCCACAAAAGTTATGATGCAAAAAACAAAAAATACAAATACAACAAAAATAAGATACAGGTAGCGACCAAACGTAAAACAGGATGAATACCTAATTCTCCTGTCCGACGACCTGTCCTGCTGTCACCAATGGGCCCAAAGAACGAAGGTCACCTAGAACTAGAGATAAATCCCTCACATACAGTTGCAAAAACAGAATTAGAATGCCAACAGACATTCTTCATAAAAGCTACCGATGTAGCGACTGATCTAATACTGTGTGCTCTTGGCTCCTGTCCTTCACTGACACCTGAACCCCCAGTTTTAACAATAAGTTCTCTGAGGAAAAAGGATACACCATTCTTTGACATAGGTCTCTTGACATTTCGAGGTAAAGCAAACAGACAACCCTGAATGTTCTTCGTGCAATGTAAATAGTATGAGAGAGCACTAACAGAGCAAAGAACTAATTCCTCATTAATTTTAGAATGAAAGACCTGGGAACAGGATCATCAGACGATTTGGTCTTTGCGACAAATTCGGGAAGGTATGACATAATCAAGTCTTGTCCAGATCTGGCCACAAGAAAAGAGTGCTTTCAGTTCACCTACCCTCTTAGCTGTCGCCAGAAAGACAAGGAAAGTGTCTTAGAAGAGAGGTCTCTAAAATCTGCCGAATTCAAAGGCTCAAACGGAGGGAACCTAAAGGCTTTAAGAACTTTATTAACGTTCCATGTCAGAGGAGACAACCGTGGACTGGGTTGAGATAGGGAAAAAGATCTAATTAAATCTTTAATGACAAGAAGAGATTTCAGGGAGCCTCGCCTTAAAAACATATGAAAGCATCGACCTGTAATCCTTAATGCATGAAGATGACAGGCCCCTGTCGTGATGTAAATAAACTAAGAACTCCACTATTTTTGGTAAGGAAGGTCTAGAAATTGAATGGCCCTGAGACCTCCACTATATTTTTTGGTAAGGAAGGTCTAGAAATTGAATGGCCCTGAGACCTACACCAACATCTGAAAACCGACCATTTTGCTTGATAAATTACTCTAGTTGATTGCCATCTGGCAAGAGCTAACTGTTGAGCCACTCTAAGAGGAGAACCCTTCCTGCTTGGAGAATCTCCTAAGTCTCCAGGCATGTAGATGAAGCATGTGGAGCCTCTGATGGAAACAGTAAAAATGAGGTTGTTTGAGATCTGGTCTCTCTGGCAGACGAATGGGGGTTCCACTAGTGCTTCCAGTAGTTTGGGACACCACTCCTTCTGCTGCCAGAAAGGAGCGATCAGGGTGAGATCCAGACGCTTGGTCGTTCTCACTTTGTTGAGGACTGCCCTCACCAAAGCGAACGGAGGAAAAGCATATGCTTGAAGACCCTCCCAGTCCTGTGGTAAGGGGTGAAGAAGATCTGGCACCGAAAATTCTTTGGGGTGGCAAACAGATCGACTGTGACAGGCCACTTCTTTCTGAGCCTGTCAAAGACTTCCTGGCAAAGTGTCCATTCCGACCCTTGAACTTTGTTCGGTCTCAACAAGGCATCTGCTAAGACTTTGTGATGACCCAGGATAAACTGGGGAACCAACGGAAGCTCCCTGGTTTCTTAGATACGAGACTGCTGTGATGTTGTTGACAAAGATCGCTACAACCGACTCCGACAGCTGAGCCTTAATGGAAAGAAGGCCTAGGTACACTGCTCTTAGTTCCCTTCAATTTATTGACATGATCTTCTCCTCCTGACCAAAGGTCTGAAGTGACTTTGGAACCCAGGTGCATGCCCCAACCTTGATCTGAGGCGTATGACCAAAACATTAGGTCTGGCGGAACTGAAAGAAGAGACGTCCCCGACTCGAGGCAGTGAACTTACATCCACCAATGGAGATCCTTTTGACATTGTGGAGAGGAGGTGACTATTGTGTCCTCAAACACGAAATCCCATGACTGACCAAGGGTCGACTGAAGGAACCTCATTCTAAGGGATGACAAGTGACCCAGAGGAGTCCTACAAAGAGAGACTGGCTGCATTACGGAGGACAGAAATTCTTCAGCCAGACTTGGCTTGTCTATCCGTTTCTGAGAGGGAGACGCCCTCAAAATCTGGGGATTCAAAACAATCCCCAGATAAGACATGATGTGGTAAGGGATTAGATTGGACTTGTCAAAGTTGACCTGAATGCCCAACTCGACGCAAAGAGACAGAACTATCTCCCTCGACCTGAGATATTTCTCTAGAGAGTTGGCCTGGTCTAGTCAATCGTCCAGATACCGAAGTGTCCTTACTCCTAACCGATGCAGAATGGCTGAAACAGGAGCCATCACATGAGAAAAGACCTGTGGAGCAGTGGTGACGCCGAAACAAAGGGACTTGAACTGCAAAACTCCAGAGTCCGTGAAAAACCGAAGGTAAGGTCTGCTCTTCGGATGGGTGGGGATTTGCAGATAAGCATCCTGCAGATAGATGGAAATCATCCAATCCCCCTTCCTGACGGATGAAAGAACGGTCTGAACTGTCTCCATCTGGAACTTGGACTTTAGAATGAACTTGTTCAGGACTGAAAGATCTATGATGGCGTCCCAGGTGCCTCATGCCTTTAGAACCAAACACCCGCGAGTAAAACCCGGGGAAAGGAGGAGCTCGCTCTATGGCATCCTCCTCCAAGAGGGCCAAAAGCTAATTCTCCAAGGCTTGACTCCTGATGAAGTGAGGGGAATAACTGATGAACTCAAGAGGACGATTGGAAAGTGGCGGTCTCAAAACATAAGGGATCTTGTAACCTACCTTTTTTTACCTCCACTACCCAAGCATCCACAGCTCATTCCTGTCAAGCTGACCAATGACGAGAGAGACAAGCTCCTACTGTGGTCTCTGGGCGAGGTAATGACAAGGAAGAAGAAGACGGACCTCCTGGAGGTTGAGCTCTTCCTCTGCCCTTAAATCCGCACCAAAAACCTCTCTCGTGTTTCAAAGAGCGAGCGCCAGAGGAGGAAGCCGAGGTGTCAGAAGCCTGAGATGACATACTCTGGAGAAACAAGCCAGAAGAAGAAGGTTGTTGGGCTGGAGCTGAAGGTGCAAATATGGCACTAAAGTCACGCTTACCCCTGGAAGAAATGGGAGGAAAACCCAAGGAAAAAGCTCTTGATAAGACCCAGTGTGCTTTGGAGGAGGCATTGCCTTGATGTTCTTACAAAACCTCAGAAAGCACAGACATATCAAAAAGGGAATTGCCAAAAGGTTAAGAGGACAATAAACAATTCCTCTGCATCTCCGAAACAGAAGAGGGTAACTGCAACAAATACAGATTATGCCTTAGAGAAAACGAGAAAGGCCTGCATAGAAGCAGCAAGCTAATTCTGGTGTAAAGAGGCGATGGAAATAGACAGGCAAAAGTTTTCAAAAAGAGGAGCATCAGGAGGAACAATCCTGGAGTCCTTGACATACATTAAAAGACCTCCGAGGACCCACATGTTGAAGGATTGAGCCTCCTGCAAGGAGCTCATAACAGACTCCATGGCAATAAAGTCTTCGAGTGAGACCGAGACCGAAGCCTTGGAAAGCAAAGGCTGACCCAAAAGTCAGACAAAATCAGGATTTGGTTTGGGGGGGTCAAGAGAATGAAGTATCATCCGCCACCTGATAAACACCTCTCCGGTGTCCTAGAAGAGAAGTGAGCTTCCTCTTCCCTTCTCTGATCACCTTTGAAAGTTTAGCAGCGACGTTCGCCCTCACCCTTGCAAACCTCTGAGCAAAGGGAAAGTGTAAAAATTCCTGCAACCTGGAAGGACAGTCACGAAAAATCCCTTCTGTAATACAGCGAGGCAGAGGCTGCTTCTGCTCTTTAGGCCTCACTGAGGAAGATAACTCAAAAGTAAATTAAAAAGTTTCTTGAACTCAACATCATGACTGCCGTTGAAAGAAACAATATCACACGAATCCACGTCATCATCATCGTCAGAACCTAACTGTGAAGCTTCCCCCAAAGTAACATCCTGACATCTACCTGTCTTAGGTCTAACATTAATACCCCTCCCCTTTCTCCTAAATAAGTGCCCTTTGGCACTGTTACGGGACTAACAGAGGACACACTGGGTAAAGAATCTTCAGGCACCTAGCTGGACCGGACCCTCTCAGGCCTTCGCCACAACGGGGTATCTGTCGCACCGTTAACCAAGGTGCTGTCGACAGGTACATGACGAGGAGCTGAAAATAAATCGTGATGTAAACAACATGGGTGTTCATTAACAATCGATTTTCAAGGGAAGGTTTCGTAACTGTCAAATGGCAGTGTTGCCAACTGGCGGACAGAATAGGAGGTAACAGGGTTGCCAATGTGGTAAATTTTGGCGCGGTTTTCGGGGATTTAGGGCTAGATAAATTATATTAAGGTAATTATTAAAAAAATGATATTGTTATTGCACAATAAAGTTTCATACATACTTACCTGGCAGATATATACTTAGCTATAGACTCCGTCGTCCCCGACAGAAAATGACAATTTGTCGAAAATTGCA